>NC_048233.1:70000514-70001001 GCF_002007445.2 Ailuropoda melanoleuca | reverse complement strand
ATAACTTCAACAGGGAAGTTACTGGGCAAAAACTGCTAATGTAATAAATTTGCTCCTGCCTCTAATCTTGTCCAGACCACTTGTAGAATATCTGTTCTAGATAAACACTAGTTTTGTTATTCCATATCATGAATTCCCTCAATGACAACCATGGCTTTCTTTACCGTATTGTTAAGAGCCATTGTAATCTAGCCACCCCTTTTGGATATGGTCTTAATGCTTTATATTTTCTAATGTTGCTTCAATTTTTTAAGTTACTTAAAATTTCAGGACCTTCCTATATTCTTTCTTCCTGTCTTTACTATTTTTGATCTGAAAAAAATTCTTGCTCAACCTTTAAATTCCTTAAATACTTCAGGCACATATATAACTCTTACTTGAATCTGTTTTGGCCTACCCTTGCTATTGCTGCCTCTTGGGTTAATAATACATTCCATATCCATGCTAATATGACATCAGCGTGTGACTGTATTATCATGTCTATAAA
>NC_048233.1:69997008-70000442 GCF_002007445.2 Ailuropoda melanoleuca | reverse complement strand
GATGGTGGTTTTATGGAAACAAGGACAATGTTGCATCTAGAACACATGAAGTGCCCGTGGGTAGGGGATTATGCATTCCAGCAGTTCTAGGTCTGGTTCATAATCTCTAGGTTCAGAAGCAATTCTCTTTCTCCATATTCTCAGAAGCAACACCTCTTGGACTCCCAAGACATTAAAACACGTGGGAGAAATTAACTGATTCGACAGAATAACTCCATAATTTTTTAAATGTGAAAGCCTCAAAGTACTTCCTATGGGAGATTGCTGTACAATCATTAGAGTTTACTACCAACACCATACAATGCTCTCTTAAACCAAGGGATTTTGCTTTATTACCCAAAAGTAGCCACACGCACTTTATTCCCTTGTAACAGGATGTTCATGGTAGGGAAGATCTTTA
The DNA here is from genome assembly GCF_002007445.2 of Ailuropoda melanoleuca. Taxonomy (NCBI): domain Eukaryota; kingdom Metazoa; phylum Chordata; class Mammalia; order Carnivora; family Ursidae; genus Ailuropoda; species Ailuropoda melanoleuca. The sequence continues at coordinate 70,000,042 of NC_048233.1, read as the reverse complement.
AATAATCCTTATCTGGAATAAGGAAAACAAAAGGGCTCACAGCATTTCATCAAATAGGTCCTGAGTGACAAAATAGAGCTCATATTGTGGTAATTTTCCAAACAAATCAAGACCTCTGATTAAATAAGTTGGGCCTTGGGCTTCCTGCGATTCTAAAGACTATCAATAGAAGCATTGTGGCACAGTCTTATTAGACTCATTGGAGCTATAATTAACCATTGGAGAGAAACAAAAATGTAAAAAAAAAATCCATTATGATTAATTTTCACAGGATGTCTTGGAAACCTTACAGGAAGAATTAGTAGTCTGCCTATTTATAATTAACAGATCGCAAACACTAATGCATTTTCCCAACAGGGACTATTTAAATGGAAAGCTTTGCTGATGTGAGACTTAAATACATAGGCTTGAGTCCCTGAAAGATGTGTTTTACAGAAATTTTAGGATGATGCAGTATGTTCTCCTGATTGGAGGTTCTTGTCATTGCTCTTGTTTGAAGTGGTTGGAAGAGAGAATCCCCTTGGCTTCCTTTGGCTGAGGCAAGCACGTGCAAAGTGAGGGTTTGGGATCTCATGTTCACTTCGGAGAGAATCCTGTAGCCAGTGCAGACACAGCAGGAAGGAATTAGCTCTTAAGTTAAGTGTTAGAGTCCAATTTCTAACACATTTGTCTTTGGAATTTTATCATCATCTCAGCCAATCAAAATTGACAGAGGAACTCAAATTTGTATACATGATATTAGGTAATTGTCATAGAAATCTAAATATTTGAGCTGGCAAGTAGTAAGTTAAGTTCATGTCTCTCTAGGGCTCTAAGGAAATAAAGTCATATTTTACAACAATTCTGATTTGTAATTATAACTTCAACAGGGAAGTTACTGGGCAAAAACTGCTAATGTAATAAATTTGCCCCTGCCTCTAATCTTGTCCAGACCACTTGTAGAATATCCGTTCTAGATAAACACTCTAGTTTTGTTATTCCATATCATGAATTCCCTCAATGACAACCACGGCTTTCTTTACCGTATTGTTAAGAGCCATTGTAATCTAGCCACCCCTTTTGGATATGGTCTTAATGCTTTATATTTTCTAATGTTGCTTCAATTTTTTAAGTTACTTAAAATTTCAGGACCTTCCTATATTCTTTCTTCCTGTCTTTACTATTTTTGATCTGAAAAAAATTCTTGCTCAACCTTTAAATTCCTTAAATACTTCAGGCACATATATAACTCTTACTTGAATCTGTTTTGGCCTACCCTTGCTATTGCTGCCTCTTGGGTTAATAATACATTCCATATCCATGCTAATATGACATCAGCGTGTGACTGTATTATCATGTCTATAAACTTGTACTGTAACACTTGGTGCACTTGAATTATGTGTCCCCAATACCCAGAGAATGTCTGACCCATATATGTCATCACTTCTGAGGTTATCTGACCCAGTAAATGTTGAATAAAAAGACTTGTCAATGTATTTAGCTGACACGTATATAGTATACTTGTTTATTTCATCTTGTGAAAACATTTGTATGTTTTCTATGCTCCCATTGAACATGGACTCAACAAAGGATAGGGGTATTTTTCTGAATTGGAACTTGAGCTGACAGGTGGCAACTAAATTCTAGAAATATCTCTGAATTACAGAGGAGTAGAGTAACCTCATTTTAAGTCTCATTGACTTAGCATGCCAATTAAGAGAGAGAAGAGAGATGAAAAATGTATTCGAGAAGTTGCTACAGTAAAATTACAACCTTGCATTTTTATATCCTACTACACCTGAAGAGTATGCAAATTAGGGTAGGGAGAAGCCCAAACGACTTTAGATATTGGTGTGTAATGGACCATGTACATTTTGGATGGCACAGACTAGTTACCAATGAGGAGAGACTAAACTGATTGCTGGCTCATACCTTACCTAAAGTAAACATTGTATTTGTTACAACGGAAGTTTAATTTTTTTTCAGTCTCCTTACTAGACTAAATTATTTATAGCTATAGATATTAAATAATAAAAGAAGATGGTCTAAGATTTCAAACTTGATATCTTTCATTTTCTTACCTGTGAACTCCACTAATCCATGAGTTTATAATTTGCTTTTTTTTCTTTTTGATTTACATTTTTAAAAGACCTGTTAGTTCCTCTCAGATTACCTTTTTCATATCTAAATAGGTATCTTATATTCATAGTATTTTAGAAGATTTGAAGAAAGAAACATTATAAGTTAATCAAATATTTTAAAAAAAATTCTTAGAGAAGCTCTCATTGTAGGTAAATGAAATGGGCCTTACAGGTCACAGACCAAAATTAGAGGCAAAAAAAAATGAGGGGAAAATTTGTATCTTTCCACATTCTTTCGATTCCTAACCGCAATAGCAGTATCATTCAAGCTACCTGCTAGTAAATATGGTATCCTTGGTAAATTTTCTCATATTTGATGGTGATGATATTTTTATGGCATGAAAATGAGGGAAACTTAACATTTGCAGCAATTATTCAAGTTCCATTTGTCCTCAGAGATAAGCAAGACTGAAAATCTTAAGAGCATCAAATTGTATTCACATGACCTATCAAGTCAGAGGCAAAAGCCTTCATAAGGGAGAAAGGAGGAGAAACAAAAGTTCAGTTGCTTGATTAAAACTGAATATAGATTCAGCTACTTTGCATGCATCCTGGGGAAAAGTAGATCCCCACACCTCTTAGAGATGTGCACTAGGAATCACACTTTGGAATACCCTGAGGACTCTGGAATGAGGCCCATCAATGGAGAGCACAGAAATCAGATTCAAATTAAGTTTCGAGTGGCTATGCAAACTTCCACAAGTTACATAACATTTCTGGTTAATTTTCTCATTTGTGGGAGCCTGGGTGGCTCAGTCAGGTATGTGTCTGACTCTTGACGTCGGCTCAGGTCATGATCTCAGGGTCATGAGATCGAGACCCATGTCAGGCTCTGCTCCGAGTGTGGAGCCTGCCTAGGATTCTCTCTCCTTCTCCCTCTGCCCCTCCCCACGCTCTCTCTCTCAAAAAAAAAA
>NC_048233.1:69987673-69988443 GCF_002007445.2 Ailuropoda melanoleuca | reverse complement strand
AAAAAATTCTTAGAGAAGCTCTCATTGTAGGTAAATGAAATGGGCCTTACAGGTCACAGACCAAAATTAGAGGCAAAAAAAAATGAGGGGAAAATTTGTATCTTTCCACATTCTTTCGATTCCTAACCGCAATAGCAGTATCATTCAAGCTACCTGCTAGTAAATATGGTATCCTTGGTAAATTTTCTCATATTTGATGGTGATGATATTTTTATGGCATGAAAATGAGGGAAACTTAACATTTGCAGCAATTATTCAAGTTCCATTTGTCCTCAGAGATAAGCAAGACTGAAAATCTTAAGAGCATCAAATTGTATTCACATGACCTATCAAGTCAGAGGCAAAAGCCTTCATAAGGGAGAAAGGAGGAGAAACAAAAGTTCAGTTGCTTGATTAAAACTGAATATAGATTCAGCTACTTTGCATGCATCCTGGGGAAAAGTAGATCCCCACACCTCTTAGAGATGTGCACTAGGAATCACACTTTGGAATACCCTGAGGACTCTGGAATGAGGCCCATCAATGGAGAGCACAGAAATCAGATTCAAATTAAGTTTCGAGTGGCTATGCAAACTTCCACAAGTTACATAACATTTCTGGTTAATTTTCTCATTTGTGGGAGCCTGGGTGGCTCAGTCAGGTATGTGTCTGACTCTTGACGTCGGCTCAGGTCATGATCTCAGGGTCATGAGATCGAGACCCATGTCAGGCTCTGCTCCGAGTGTGGAGCCTGCCTAGGATTCTCTCTCCTTCTCCCTCTGCCCCTCCCC
>NC_048233.1:69984631-69987095 GCF_002007445.2 Ailuropoda melanoleuca | reverse complement strand
ACAGACCAAAATTAGAGGCAAAAAAAAATGAGGGGAAAATTTGTATCTTTCCACATTCTTTCGATTCCTAACCGCAATAGCAGTATCATTCAAGCTACCTGCTAGTAAATATGGTATCCTTGGTAAATTTTCTCATATTTGATGGTGATGATATTTTTATGGCATGAAAATGAGGGAAACTTAACATTTGCAGCAATTATTCAAGTTCCATTTGTCCTCAGAGATAAGCAAGACTGAAAATCTTAAGAGCATCAAATTGTATTCACATGACCTATCAAGTCAGAGGCAAAAGCCTTCATAAGGGAGAAAGGAGGAGAAACAAAAGTTCAGTTGCTTGATTAAAACTGAATATAGATTCAGCTACTTTGCATGCATCCTGGGGAAAAGTAGATCCCCACACCTCTTAGAGATGTGCACTAGGAATCACACTTTGGAATACCCTGAGGACTCTGGAATGAAGCCCATCAATGGAGAGCACAGAAATCAGATTCAAATTAAGTTTCGAGTAGCTATGCAAACTTCCACAAGTTACATAACATTTCTGGTTAATTTTCTCATTTGTGGGAGCCTGGGTGGCTCAGTCAGGTATGTGTCTGACTCTTGACGTCGGCTCAGGTCATGATCTCAGGGTCATGAGATCGAGACCCATGTCAGGCTCTGCTCCGAGTGTGGAGCCTGCCTAGGATTCTCTCTCCTTCTCCCTCTGCCCCTCCCCNAAGGATAGGGGTATTTTTCTGAATTGGAACTTGAGCTGACAGGTGGCAACTAAATTCTAGAAATATCTCTGAATTACAGAGGAGTAGAGTAACCTCATTTTAAGTCTCATTGACTTAGCATGCCAATTAAGAGAGAGAAGAGAGATGAAAAATGTATTCGAGAAGTTGCTACAGTAAAATTACAACCTTGCATTTTTATATCCTACTACACCTGAAGAGTATGCAAATTAGGGTAGGGAGAAGCCCAAACAACTTTAGATATTGGTGTGTAATGGACCATGTACATTTTGGATGGCACAGACTAGTTACCAATGAGGAGAGACTAAACTGATTGCTGGCTCATACCTTACCTAAAGTAAACATTGTATTTGTTACAACGGAAGTTTAATTTTTTTTCAGTCTCCTTACTAGACTAAATTATTTATAGCTATAGATATTAAATAATAAAAGAAGATGGTCTAAGATTTCAAACTTGATATCTTTCATTTTCTTACCTGTGAACTCCACTAATCCATGAGTTTATAATTTGCTTTTTTTTCTTTTTGATTTACATTTTCAAAAGACCTGTTAGTTCCTCTCAGATTACCTTTTTCATATCTAAATAGGTATCTTATATTCATAGTATTTTAGAAGATTTGAAGAAAGAAACATTATAAGTTAATCAAATATTTTAAAAAAAATTCTTAGAGAAGCTCTCATTGTAGGTAAATGAAATGGGCCTTACAGGTCACAGACCAAAATTAGAGGCAAAAAAAAAAAATGAGGGGAAAAGTTGTATCTTTCCACATTCTTTCGATTCCTAACCGCAATAGCAGTATCATTCAAGCTACCTGCTAGTAAATATGGTATCCTTGGTAAATTTTCTCATATTTGATGGTGATGATATTTTTATGGCATGAAAATGAGGGAAACTTAACATTTGCAGCAATTATTCAAGTTCCATTTGTCCTCAGAGATAAGCAAGACTGAAAATCTTAAGAGCATCAAATTGTATTCACATGACCTATCAAGTCAGAGGCAAAAGCCTTCATAAGGGAGAAAGGAGGAGAAACAAAAGTTCAGTTGCTTGATTAAAACTGAATATAGATTCAGCTACTTTGCATGCATCCTGGGGAAAAGTAGATCCCCACACCTCTTAGAGATGTGCACTAGGAATCACACTTTGGAATACCCTGAGGACTCTGGAATGAGGCCCATCAATGGAGAGCACAGAAATCAGATTCAAATTAAGTTTCGAGTGGCTATGCAAACTTCCACAAGTTACATAACATTTCTGGTTAATTTTCTCATTTGTGGGAGCCTGGGTGGCTCAGTCAGGTATGTGTCTGACTCTCGACGTCGGCTCAGGTCATGATCTCAGGGTCATGAGATCGAGACCCATGTCAGGCTCTGCTCCGAGTGTGGAGCCTGCCTAGGATTCTCTCTCCTTCTCCCTCTGCCCCTCCCCACGCTCTCTCTCTCAAAAAAAAAAAAAAAAAAAAAAAAAGNTGAGGCCCATCAATGGAGAGCACAGAAATCAGATTCAAATTAAGTTTCGAGTGGCTATGCAAACTTCCACAAGTTACATAACATTTCTGGTTAATTTTCTCATTTGTGGGAGCCTGGGTGGCTCAGTCAGGTATGTGTCTGACTCTTGACGTCGGCTCAGGTCATGATCTCAGGGTCATGAGATCGAGACCCATGTCAGGCTCTGCTCCGAGTGTGGAGCCTGCCTAGGATTCTCTCTCCTTCTCCCTCTGCCCCTCCCC
>NC_048233.1:69893757-69984447 GCF_002007445.2 Ailuropoda melanoleuca | reverse complement strand
AAAAAAAAAAAAAAAAAGGCTGTTTATGGGTGGGGAGAAAACCTTGCTTATCTTTAAAAAAATTTTTTTTCTTATTTGTAAAATGGAAATAGGATTACCTGCCTCACTAGGTTGTAAGGGATAAATGCGATAACATATATAAAGTATAGGGGCGCCTAGGTGGCACAGCGGTTAAGCTTCTGCCTTCGGCTCAGGGCGTGATCCCGCGTAGTGGGATTGAGCCCCACATCAGGGTCCTCTGCTATGAGCCTGCTTCCTCCTCTCCCACTCCCCCTGCTGTGTTCCCTCTCTCGCTGGCTGTCTCTATCTCTGTCAAATAAATAAATAAAATCTTTAAAAAAAAATAAAATAAAAATAAAGAGTTTATTTCCTTTTCAAGATACACATTGAAATACACGGCTGAACTAATCTCATATGAGGGATTTACTNTGATATAGATAGAGATCTATCTAGATCGATCGATAGACTGATCGATCAATGTATATATCAGTCTCTTTTCTTCCATGGAAAGAGCTCTGTGCCCTGAGCTGGCTACTGTAATTTGTCCTGCCTTCTTCACTCCACTCATCCCTTCTTTGAAATCCCACATGTAAAAAATCATAATGTGATCATTTAGAAAAAAAAAAAAAAACTGGTTTGACTTCATGCTCAACTAGTTCTAATCCTTGTTGCAGGGCCCTCTTTGTTTTTGTAAAAGCTAAATTATGTGCCTCTAATCAAATCTTTGTTAATTGCCAAATTGACTTCTGGGTCAAGATGGCAGATTGAGCCCGTGCTTTTTTACCTCCTTTCCATTTATGTTGAAATGACAATATGACAATACAGGAAGAATAGATCTATGACACAGATTAGCATCAGAGAGCGTGCCATTAGTAGTCCAGATGTTTTGAAGAATTTTATAAGTAGGAGAGATCATGGGATCACACTGATGGATAAACCAGAGCAGAGAAATTGCCGCTGCAGATTGTGATGGAGAAGAGCCATTCTTTCCCACGTAGAGAGCCTCTAGCTTGGTGTCAACAAGTCGACAGGGAGTGGACTGTGGCGATAGACATTTGGGTTATTCACTAAAGAACTGTACAGTTGACAGCAAGACAAGTCAGATCCCTTCTTTCCTCCTTTTTTGCATCTGTTCCTCCTCCCTACCCCAATTAACAACTGTTGCAGAGCACTGTGTCAGGAAGGATTTTATAATCCAGAGAAAATATTTAAATTTCTCTAAAGAAACTGAGAAATATGGAAGGGTCGGGTTTTGTTTCTCAGTGTTCATACTGGCACCTGAGGGAGAAGCCCAGCAGAGACTGAGGCATGGAAGGAACTGCTCTGAGGCTCTTCAATGCCAAGTGAATGCCTCCTCATTCTGTTATGGAGATGAGGGCCTCATATGGCCTTTCTGCCCTCCTCCCACTCCCCGCCAGCAAGGATAGTACTAGCATTTGTGTATAAGAGAAACATAGTGGGAGTCCTCTCAGTTCAAGGAAGGGTCCATGCAACTTGACTTGGAGCTAGTTTTGCATAATGAATGCACAGTTTTGACTTAGATTGTTTGCTGATTATAGATGGTTTTGGGGGGAATCCTAATGGAGATTTGGGAACTTGTCTTGCAGTTACATCCCCATAGCAAGCATGCTGTATCTCTGACATGTGTGTTTATTTGGGGTGGCTAAGAAAACAGTAACAAAACTTATGGTGTAGGGAAAGTAAAATAACCCCATTTCTCTCCCTGTTGAGTCCTATTACCTATACAAATGCTGCCAGGTAACAAAGCTTGACTTCACTTTCAGAGTTTGTGGTCCGATTCTCTATTCAGAGCAGAAGTCAACAGGGGTAGGTATCAGCTTTTGCTAGCAAACAATCAAAAAAAAAAAAAGTCAGAAAGGCATATAATATACATTCACATCTCACAAATCTGCCCATCTCCGATTCAGGTTCAGGGTCTATAAGCCGCAGCTGCGATGGCTCCAAACCTCAGGTCTATTTGTGGAGCCCAAAGACTCAGGATATTTTCTTCTCATGTCGATGGCATAAGCAAAGATGACAAACTCAACGACACAGGCTATTTCAAGCATGTGCTCAAGTCATTTCTACTAACATCTCAATGGCCAAAGCAAGTCACAAGGTCAAACCTAAAGTCAATGGTTGGAAAAGTTTACTCGGTGCATCATGAGGCCATAACAAGGGTGCACATGTAGGAAACAATTCCAAGGGAGTGAATATTTGTAGCCAATAATTCAGTTCATCACAGCAAAAGGAGCAAAACTCATATTTGACATTAAATCAACTTTCAGAACCATTCAGTTTGATCCTTCATCCTTCACATTCTTCACGTAAGTTTGCATCCAGAGATCAACCTTTTAGAAGAATTAGTAGGAAAGAAGAAAGGACAGCAGCATTCACATATAATTTGGTAGAGGTCATTGAATTCTATAGGAATGAAGGCAGACCTGATTTCCTGCGGGAGTTCCTTTCTTCTTAACTCATTTTCTTTCCACCAATGTCCCCCGCTCCTCTACTCTACACGTGGCAGTGTGCGATAGGATGGTAATGCCTGATGGAGGATTTGTGTAAAGGTCGAAGTGAAATTTGCATTGTCCTAGACATACCAGTTAATTTTGGACAGAATGTGATAACTCATTTGAGATTTAATGGAAAATATCTGAGTAGGATTTGAAGCTGTTTTCCTAGGAACGGTTGAAAATTGTATTGTCTTGAGTCACTGGAGAAGACAGCACCTTCCTCCATTCCACTAGAGGACAGTAGGAAGTCTTGAAGCTTTCGGTGAGCACTTGTTTCCCATCTCAGGTGAAGATGGCTGGATGGTATCTGGCCAGTGTACAAATGCATTTTTTTAAAAAAAGATTGTACAGTGACAAGAAAATATTTTAAATTGTATATTTTGAAAAAGAGGAAATGATGATTATGGGTCATTTCTCTTATAAACTATACCAAGAGATGCCATTTCAGAGACATCGATAAGATTGCTAATAATACCCTTTAGAAATATCACTCCTCTTAAAGTAAAAGTCAAATTAACTGTTAAATAATTTATAATAGTTGGAATCTAATGAAAAGGGAAATTATGAGACTGGAAGTTTAAAAGTTGAAGGACACGCTGTAACTACGGGAATATGATGGGGCTGGAATTCACGCCCAGTTTTTGTTATTACTCATACATCTCGTCTGACATTAACAGAATTTAGCCTGTGAATCACAGAATTGTATTCATTCTTGGGCACCATCTCTTATCTTATCCAGACAGAAATGTGTTAATTAGCATAACAACATAGATTGAATAACTGTGTGATAATTATAAAATTGTAGCTGATTTCACTAAATTCTAAGTCTACAAATACATTATCATTGCAATTAATGGGGAGACTCATCATTTTTAAACTTGACAGGTATTTTTTTAAATGTTCTTTTTCTGCAAGGTGAATGTAACCCTCATTTTTTAGATCTCAAATAGCCAAATTTCCTTCCTTCCGTGTTCCTTTCTCCCTTCTTTCCTTCTTCCTTCCTTGCTTTTGTCTTCCTTCCCATTCTTAGCTTCTCCTTTCTAATTTATTGAAACATCTAAAAGCCTTACACTATTTTATTCCCTTTTTAGCTTAAAGATCAGTGGTACTGTAGACACTGCCTAAGGCTTCATAACTGTGAAACATTCACTATGATTGTCATATGGAATAGACTGCAGCATATACTACTATAGACGAGACCTTTCAAGTTAATCCACTTTATTTAAAGCCAACATATATATTTCTGTAACAAAAATAATCTGCCAGCAATCAAAACAAGAACAAGGGAGAGACAAAATGGGAGTGGTTGTGAGACATGAGTGAGTTTTATGAAAAACATTTAAGATGGTTTCCATAAATGTTACTATTATTGCTTGATTAATTATAGCAGGAAAAAAATGAGATCTAAGTCAGTTCATCTCTACCGCATATTGACGATTTTGTTTTTGCTTTCCCAGTCCATTCCCACAGCTGAGGACCATAGCAGTCTGATGAGAAGCAGGGCAGAGTTTTATTAGAGAAGGCATGTTTCCTTGGTCACTTGACACACTTTATAACAAGGTTCAACTCTTCAACCTTCTCTTGGGTAAACCTGGGCAGTTGCTTAGTGACTGCTTGCCAGCTGCTTAAAGGTTTTAGATGAGATGTGAAGGGGTGCTTTGCTGTTTCTAAATTTCTCTGTGAGACATGGAGGTAGACGTTGTGACTGAGTTAGAGGCCCAAGAGAACAAAATATTAAATAAATGTAATGCATTGGATTTGCCGTTAGTGAATATTGATCTGTTTAGGTTTATCTTTACCTGATCAGAATCTTGATAAACATTTCTTCTTTAAAAGATAACTTGAAATGAATCCTATGACAATATATGCAGATCACCTTGGTTAAAATAGGATTATCTGTCCAGTGAATGTTTTGCTAGCAACTTGCTTGTTAAGACACTTCTTTCAAGAATTTGGTTTTATCCCATTTTACAACATAATTCTGGGACTCGACTTTCAGAATTACCTTTAGAATTGATTTACAAGACATACAAAAATATGAGGTGCCTGGGTGACTCAGTCAGATAAGCATCTGCCTTCTGCTCAGGTCCTGATCCCAGGGTCCTGGAATTGAGCCCCGCATCAGGCTCCCTGCTCAGCGGGGAATCTGCTTCTTCCTCTCCCTCTGCCCCTCTCCCCACCCCTCATTCAGGCTTTTTCTCACTTGCTCTCTCTCAGATAAATAAAATCTTTAAAAAAACAAAAAACAAGATGTTAAAACATATCTTATTACCCTAAGATTGGAATATATTCTGAGCTCAAATGAATTCACCCAATTTGAACACTTACCTTTCTCATTGATGAGTCTTAGGTTGTTGGGATGATTCTCCAAATTCAAATTTTCCTCTAATATGATATTAAAGATAATACTATATATCATTTTCACATAGAATTCCAAAAATGTTGTAACCAAGAGTAGAATTTCTGGAGAAAGAAGATAATGTCCACAGTCATTTTATTGAGAAAAGAAAAATAAGGTAGTGCTCCTTTGGACAAGTAAAATCTTTCAAGATTACTGAACAACTTGGAAACTCACACCTGTATAGACTAATACATATAAATTTGTTTCTGTGATACAGCATTTTGTACAATTATTTAAACTTTGGTGCCATTTAAGTGAAGATTGTTATCAACAGCAGAATCTTAAGGTGTAAAGTTTGATCAACACTCCTGTTTATGATTTTGAAACAATAATAGTCATTTGAGGATAATGGTCTTCATTGTAACAAAATTGTTACGTTAATGTCTAAAATAATTCCTGATAAAAGTAGGGGCACCCGGGTGGCTCAGTTTTTTAAGTGTCTGCCTTTGGCTCAGGTTAAGATCCTAGCCCCCCTCATTGGGCTCCCTGCTCAGCGGGGAGTCTGCTTCTCCCTCTCCATCTGCTGTTCCCCCTCCTGTGCTCTGTCTCTCTCTTTCTCTCTGTCAAACAAAAAAATAAAATCTTATTAAAAAATTTTAAAAAGTAAACCAGTGATCAAAACTAGCTAAGTGAATGTGTGTGTGTGTGTGTGTGTGTGTGTGTGTAAAAGTCTTCGCTATAACTGACAACACTGAAATCAATCTGATAAGAATAATATACCCAGCTTTATAAAAGATGCACAAATTCTTTAACAGTCTTTGTCACAAGGAACACAGTAGCAAAGGCTCTAAATAAATTGATATGACAATTTCTTTGCCCAAACTCAGCCTTCTTGAACTGAATCTTGTGATGATTACTAACTGCAATAAGATACCCTAACGGAAGACAGAAAGTTTGAGACTGAAGTTGGTAAAATTAGATACACTTGGCAGGTTAGTCTTATTCAAGTCATTTTGCCATTGCTAATAAAGATGCTATGATTTAAAAACAGAAATAAAGCTGAGGTTTGGTGGGGAGAGGTGTGAGCCAGAGAAGGGCAGGAGGTCACGTCACAGTCGTCCTCTTCTATCTGTCTCCAGAGCACCCAGGACAGAACTGAAGCGGAAGTCAGAATTAAGGCAGCAACACACATTCCCAGCTGCGCCAGGGGGCGGTCGTCATTGTTCCCAGGGATTCAATCTTAAAACAGGGGACCTGACAAAATGTTACTCTGGTGCGGGAAAAGGTGTCTGCAAGTAAATATGCCAAAAATATAATTAAGGGAAATGAAAGTGTTTACTAATGAAACAAATTGGAAAGCTGACAGCAGGAATAAAAAGGGTTGGGAGGCTGTTGTTTGGAAGCAAAATCAGTAACGCCCATTTTAAAGAATAAAAAAAAATGGTTAGGCACACAGGTTTTGGCTGGAATAAATGAAAGTAAAGGATTGTGAATCAATAATGCAATGAAGGGGGCAGAAAGCTAATGGTTCTTTTGTTTCAAATTGTAAATGGCATTTTTGTATTTCACTGTAAACCTTAAGTGTTGGCTTTGTCTCTGACAGTATAGAAAGCCTTCCATTTCACTCTCCCGACAATGACAAGCTCTATAAAAACTTGACTTTATTTACTCTGGGTTTAGGTACGTTTAGGTATGAACTAAGAGTTATAGCTTTGTTGGCATAGGGAGAATGACTTTCTCAAGATAAAATTTTCACCTTCAATGATTAGGGTCCAGTACCTAGAGCGAAAGACATCAAGGACAAAATTTATAAATAAGAATACTGACAAGAGCTAAAAAAAAAAAAAAATCTTCAGATATTTTGCTTTGCTGAGAAGTCATGTCCATTATGGTTTTCCTTTGTGTTTCTAGGTCTAGGGAATATCACACCAAATCTGAAAAGATATCCTTATGCTAAAGGTAAGGTTCTATTATTTGGAAAGCTTCCCAAATCTGGGAAAGGTCAAGAAGCCAATCCCAAACTAAACTAGAGGATGCAGAATGTCATCTGCATTTAGTGGGCTGTTCAAAAGTGAGGGTTCGGGGTGTTTTCTGAGCCCATTATGAGTTGATGATCAATTGACAATTGGTTGGTCCTATTTTATAAATATTTTTGTCATGTGTGTATGTATATGTATGTATGTGTATATATACATAAATATATATTCATTTTACAACCTCTGTGTTTCACTGTCTCCCCTTTTCCCCTTCTTCTCTCCCTTGCCACTGTCTAGACCATTCTGCATTCATGAAATTTTACTGGCAATCCGCATGCTCATTAGTCTTCCTTATGTTAAAAAAAAAAAAAAAGGCCTCTAATCAGTTTTCAATTTGGTAGCGCTCTGATTTCACTGAGTGTTCTTTTACTCTATTCACATTACAAGAATTATATATGAGGGTCAATTTCAAAGAACGGTCTCTAAATGCCATGTGTTATAATGGTGTTTAGGAACAGGACTTTGGTGATGACCCTTTTTATCTATTTTATAGATTTAAAATAGGTCAAACAGAAACACTTACCCTCCTGTATGCCATTCATCATTAACGTAGCTCTAGTATCTTCCTTGGTATCTTCTCCTTTTCATATTAAATAGCTCTCGTCCTCTGAAACTCTCCTGTTAGGAAATTGCTTTATAGTAATCACGTCTCTTACCCTTCTGAAGATCTTTTCTATTCTTGCTTTGTCATCTTAGAAATTAGATGAGAAAAATGGAATGTAGTGGATAAAATGAGGGTATCCATTTACTGTTATGTTTCTGAATTTTCTTTTTATTCTTCTATATATGGGTCCACAAAGGGCTCTGTGGTTCCATAAATGCATCCAAAACACTGACTTTCTAAGATGGTAATAAAAAGGTATCTTATATTAGTAGTTACTGAGAAGCAGAAAATAATTTTTATGTAAGCACGTACCACATCTCTTGCCAAAGTATACTCAAGATACCTTTTATTTGAGGGATGTCTATGTTTTGAACTTTTTCAGAGTCAGCGTATTGGAACTGGATATAGACCTAAGGAAGGGATCCTCTGTAAGCTTTATTTTAAAGATGAAGAAATTGAGCCATTCTGCTAATAAAGATCAATGCTGGATTGCTTAACTCTGAGCCTTATACTCTTTCCATCTCATTCTATTGATGTCTGTGTTATTGACGTGATAGATTGGTATATATAACCATTTATAATTGAGAAACGATAATTTTCTTGGTTAAGTGTTGCATAAGCAACTGACACCATTATAGCTCTAAGGTAGAAGGTGGGAGGAGGTGGTGGAAAGAAAACAAAATAGCTTTTTTGCTTCTAACTATAAGTTGTCATCTTGGCTTTTTTCTGATTGACACATTCCATTTGATGACAGCATTCCATTTGGTTGACATCTCTGGATCAGTCTTAAAAGTTTGAGAGCCCTTAGTTTTAAGAGCTTGAAGCTTTGGGAAGAATCGAGTAATAAGGATGATAATCATAATGACCCTTTCAATTTATATATATATGTATGTATATATATACATAGTTATATATATATATAACTTTTATATATTAAATACAAATTTTTATCCAATTATGTATATATAATTATATATATATATATATAATCTGATTCAATTTTCACTCTAACCTAAAGAGATAGAAAAATAATTAAAACCAACTAATTCATTTTTGAGGAAAAGACAGAAGCTTTGAGACATATTAGTGACTTACTAAGGGTAGCAATGTCAGTAAATAGTTAAGATGATGTGTCTGGAATCCATTTTCCCTTGCCTCCCCTGCCTGGGTCTCCTGCTACACCATACCATCTCCCTTTGACTTCTCTTGATGTACCTTAATGTAGCGTCATATGTATTATATAATTACAAGTTTATATTCATTTGAAAATAGTGACGATTTACATGTAATCATCACAAGGGTACACTTCACTCTTAGAATGATTCCTAAATGATTATAATTTCAGACCCCACCCACTTTAGCCAATGGCCATCCAAAAGTACCCACTCCACAATGTAGCACTTCTGTTACACCTATTGTAACAATTTATCATTGTCTCCATGTAAATATCCATGATATTTTTACAAACTGACTTATTCCGCCAGAAACCAGTATATCTTAACTGTATTAGAATGTTTCAGGGCTATAAACTGTACTCAGCCTTAATTCCAAGGAACCTTTCGTTTCTACATTTGTAACTCCATATAATAATACTCTCCATGACATTTTGTTTTAATGTAACCAAGAGAAATGTAAATTTTTGAACTGTCTTGTATTTAGCAATAGACCTAATATCATGTACTTGAAAATATTTTGGACTGGGAATAAGACTAAGAGTTGAACAAATATGATAACACTATATATTGCTCTTTTGTTGTTTTCCTTAATTTATTTTTCAATTAATTATGCAAGTAATGCAAGTGAAATGTATAAGGCGAGTCCATGTATTGTTGAGCAAGCCCATGATTTATTGTGCATCTGTACAAAATAACTCCAAATCATTTTACCAAGTTAAAAAATTATTTTCATTCAATTCCTGAGTTCCAGAGTAAAGTAGTAACAATGTTTCCTACAATTTAAGTTTTTCTTATCTCTTATGTCTTCAAAGGTTTTTTTTAAATTCTCCCTATGAATTTTGTACATTTATTTTTATATGTATTATTTTCTAGATACTTTTTTGTTTTGGATATTTTAATTAGATTTTTAAAATTTCATTGCCATTTCCTAAATGGTTATTCTTGTACCATTCACATACATTTCTGTTAAATTACCTCTATGTGTACTGGTTTACACAATTCATTCTAGGAGCCAGAGAACAGATGGGATGGGTTTAAATATAAGCAGCACTTGCTGGCTCTCACCCCTGTTGTAGAGGCACTTGGAAGGGACCCAACACAAATCAACATCTAAGTACACATAGTATACATACATATATATGCTCTCTGTCTTCAAATACATATATATATGTATATATGAGCTTTCAGATGGCCTTACTTTTACAAGTGGCTTTCCTTGGTTTTGAGCCAAGCCTTTTACCCTATTAATATGCAAAAAAAAAATGTGAGATTAAGTAATGTTTACCTGGGAGTTAAGTCTGCATGGAAACAAGCTCATCATCTTATCTCAAAAATACGAAGTTTAGCAGGAGATCAGGAATAAGCCTCAAAAGAAGTTAGTGTAGAAGTTCCAACCATGAAAGGAGGTAAGGGAGGAAAAACAACATAAAACAGAGGCTGCAGAGCCTAAAAAAATATGTGCATTTTAGATTACAGGTACACAACACATAGCCAGGTTATCCTAGCAAATTTACCTCTCATATCCCCTTCTTTAGCAAAGACTGAAGAGTCCTGAATAATATATGCAATTCAAACAAACATCTCCTTTTCCTTTAAAATGCATTAGACTTGTTTTACCCAAGTTTGCATATATCACAGCAGAGGAGCAGACCGGAGTAAGGTGTGTCAAATCTGGATTCTCAAAACTAGCAAAGAATATTCTCATGGGCCACGTTTGTACAAGGGAGCAAGTTAAAATTATAGTGCCCCTTCCTTTCCTGTTATAGGAATTCATAGGATCAAACTCTTGCTTGCCTGACAAACTTGCTTAATTTCTTATATTTTGGATATTTTAATCTTGTTAGACCCAGCACATAATGCAGAAATATCTAAATACACATATACACTCACACATTTACCTCTTCATCTTCTTTTCTTTAAATGTATTATTCTAGAATAAAATACCTTTGAAATTCCCAAATGAAATGTGCATATGACTTCTATTCCATCTGTGTGGCTAAGCTGATTTTAAGAAGAATATTGAGATTTCTGCTTCAGCCATAATGAAATAATTGGAATGGATTTATCTTCCTACCATAAACAACTAGAGAATTGGACAAAAACTATAAAACAGCGGTTTACAGAGGGTGCAAAATAGGAAACTCAGGATTATGCTCCATAAGAGAGGAGAACAAGATAACTCCTATGAGCAATTTGGATTCACTTTTGGGATGGTATTATAAATAGAACGTACTAGTCTTACTGAGTTGAGGAGAAAAAGGGTATTTGAGCTTGCTTGAATTAGTAGGGTGCAGAACCAGAGAGGAGAGAATTTTTCAGAGGCGTTCCAGAAATCTGCAGCAGAGTGGCCTCACATTGTTGTGGAATATTAAGCCAGCATGAGCAGACCGACCTTGCATGAAGCCAGTCAGAGATTGACCAGAAGTTGTAAACTGAATAACTCCCAGATGACGATCAGGACTAGAGACCTATGTGTGACCAGAGAGGGGAGTCTCTCAGCACACCTTGTATAGTCTATGTCGACTTTAGAAGATTGTATCTTAGTGGTAGAGTCAAACACACTTCACATAGAGGATACACTACATTTGATAGCGAGATCCTTAGAAACAAGCCTCCAAAGGACTTGTACCTAACATACATAAAAAACTCTTACAGGGGCGCCTGGGTAGCGCAGTCCTTAAGCGTCTGCCTTCGGCTCAGGGTGTGATCTCGGCGTTCAGGATCGAGTCCCACATCGGGCTCCTCCGCTGGGAGCCTGCTTCTTCCTCTCCCACTCCCCTGCTGTGTNAAGAGAGGAGAACAAGATAACTCCTATGAGCAATTTGGATTCACTTTTGGGATGGTATTATAAATAGAACGTACTAGTCTTACTGAGTTGAGGAGAAAAAGGGTATTTGAGCTTGCTTGAATTAGTAGGGTGCAGAACCAGAGAGGAGAGAATTTTTCAGAGGCGTTCCAGAAATCTGCAGCAGAGTGGCCTCACATTGTTGTGGAATATTAAGCCAGCATGAGCAGACCGACCTTGCATGAAGCCAGTCAGAGATTGACCAGAAGTTGTAAACTGAATAACTCCCAGATGACGATCAGGACTAGAGACCTATGTGTGACCAGAGAGGGGAGTCTCTCAGCACACCTTGTATAGTCTATGTCGACTTTAGAAGATTGTATCTTAGTGGTAGAGCCAAACACACTTCACATAGAGGATACACTACATTTGATAGCGAGATCCTTAGAAACAAGCCTCCAAAGGACTTGTACCTAACATACATAAAAAACTCTTACAGGGGCGCCTGGGTAGCGCAGTCCTTAAGCGTCTGCCTTCGGCTCAGGGTGTGATCTCGGCGTTCAGGGATCGAGTCTCACATCGGGCTCCTCCGCTGGGAGCCTGCTTCTTCCTCTCCCACTCCCCTGCTGTGTTCCCTCTCTCGCTGGCTGTCTCTCTGTCACATAAATAAATAAAATCTTCAAAAAAACAAAAAACAAAAACTCTTGCAACTCAAAAAAAAGGGGGGGGCAAACAGTTCAATGAGGAAATAAAAATTGGCAAAGAATTTGAGCAGATACTTCATTAAATGACCACTAAGCCTATGGAAAAAAAAATGCCCAGCATCATTAATCACTAGGAATATGCAAATTAAGGGGTGCCTGGGTGTCTCAGAAGCCTGAGATCAAGCCCAGCATTGGGTGCTGGGCATGGAGCCTGGTTAAGCTTTTCTCTGTGCCCCTGCCCTGCTCTCTCTCTTTCTCTATCTCTCTAAAAAAAAAAAAAAAAAAAAAAAAAAAAAAAAAAAAAAAAAAAAAAAAAAAGGAATATAGAAATTAAAACCACAAAGAGATACTGCTACATACCCAGTAGGATGACAAAAATTAAAAAATAAGTACCAATAATATGAAATGTTCATGAGAATGTGGAGCAATGTTGATGTAAATATAAAGTAGTTTGACCATTTTAAAAGAAAGCGAGGCAGTTTCTTGTAAAGTTAAACTTCTACTTACCATATGACCCAGAAACGTCAAACCTAGGTATTTATGCAAGAAAAATGAAAGTGTATGTTGACAAAAAGACGTGCATAAATGTTCACAGAAACTATCTAACAGCCTTAAACTGGGAACAGCCTAAATATCCATCAATGGGTAAGTGGATAAACAGATTGCTATACATTCTAACAATGGAATGCTATGTATCAATAAAAGGAACGCACTTACTACATGCACCAGTATAAATGCAGCTCAAAATTACTATGCTGAATGAAAGAAACCAAACCCCAAATGATACAAAGCATGTGATTTTGTTTATTTGGAATTAGTGAAAAGTTAAATATAATCTCAGTGACAGAATCCAGCAAATCGGTAGTTGTCTGGGACCATGGATGAAGTAGGTAATCATCTGCAAAGATACGTGAGAGCATATTATGGTTATTTACTTTTAGAGTAAAGAACATGTTCTATGTCTTGATTGTAGTGGCAGTTACATGGATGCATGCATTTTTCAAAACTCATCAAACTGTCCATACAAATACAGACATGGTGTATTTTAGTTTAAAATTATACTTCAAAAAAAGTAATATTACACTTCAATAAACTTGATTTGAACAATGTAAAACCCATTAAAAGTCAGATAAAATAGTAGGAAAAAATGTTTCTTTCCTCATTAAAATAGTTTTTGCCTATTGGAATGAAGGAATGACTTATCTTTGGTAGTCCCATACTTTCATTCATTTTTGTTCCAAACTAGGGAAATGATTCTTGGACCATTATGAGTGGAATAGAACATTTCACTCTTAAGACAAGGTTCTGCTCTGCAAACACATGCTAGTACTGTTAATCTTATCATACCCTAAATAATGATTTTAGAATGAAGAAGAGCATTAGAAACTGTATAATTTTCTTAGTTTTGCAATTGCTGAATGATGTCTTACCTAATTCTACCTTGCTCATAAAAGAGCACAAAGAAGAGGAAGGAACCAGTGACAACTTGGCTGTACTACAGAAACAACTTAGTCTACAGCATTGGGGTCTTTCAGATCTTTATAAATCATAGCAATCACATTAGATACCCTAAATCGTTATAGTTTTGTTGATTATGTCAGGAAATTGACTGTGTTTTGAGTCAAATCTCTCTGGTTTGCCAGAAGAATGTGGTTGAGGAATTGATTCTACCTGAAAACCTTACTGGAGAGAAAGAAATGTCTCACACTAAGTGATTAAGCCATAGTTAGGTTCTCATAGAAGTTTATTACTTGAGATCATCCTATGTGCTGCAAAGCGTGACAAGCCAAGCCAGGCGATGTGATTGTTAACATTCTCCATGGGCCGAATTATCAGCCAGTGTTGGCCTGAATTCCTAGGAGAGGTAGCCTTCTATGGCTGTCTCCTGCTTCCTTTCCCAAAACTACAGAGAATGTAGGCAACCCCAAGATCCATCACCACTTGGAAAATGTCTCTATATTTCTAGAGAAGTCCTAAAATGACAATGATTCATCATCATTAGCTCAATCACTGGACATTTGAGCACCTTATTGGTAGCACACATGAAAATTTAACAAAGTTGTCAGGTACCAGAAATCAATAAAATGGTAAAACATTCCCAGTTTTTAAAAGCCTTCTCCAATAAGGAGAATGGAAGTTTCTCTACAAATCATCCCAACACTTACCTCAGGAAGATGGTTGTTTAAATAGGGAACTACCTAAGTGAGAAAGAAAACAGAACCATGGTTCTCTTTCTTAACACAATATTTAATATATGGCAGCTGACTAAAAACTAGCTTTTCATTATACCTGAAAAGGTGTTCCTGAGAGCACTCATTCGTCTAGTGCTATGTGAAAATATAACTCAGTTTTCTTTTTTTTTTTTAAAGATTTTATTTATTTATTTGACAAAGAGAGAGACAGCCAGCGAGAGAGGGAACACAAGCAGGGGGAGTGTGAGAGGAAGAAGCAGGCCCCCAGTGGCTCCCAGCGGAGCAGGGAGCCCAATGCGGGGCTCGATCCCAGGACCCTAAGGGCTGAAGGCAGACGCTTAACAACTGAGCCACCCAGGTGCCCCCCAATAAAACTTTATTTATGGACACTGACATTTGAATATCACAAAATTTTCTGTCACTAAATATAATTCTTTTGATTTTTTTCAACCATTTAAAAATATAAAAATCAAAAATAAATAAATAGAAATATGTAAATCATTCTTAGTTTACAAGGTGTGCAAAAACAGGTGGCAGGCTGGGTTTGACCCAGGAGACATAGCTTGCCAGTTCTGCTCTACTGCATCACTAATTAAATTCTCTCTGCCCTTAATCTAATTTCAGACTAATGCCAGGGATTGGTCAAAGCTCAATGCTCTTTTTCCCTTTGGTTTCTTGGTTTCTTTTTTATCCTCTGCTTCACCTAACTGCCTTCTTTTCCTTCTTTTACTCTGAGTGTATGTATGTTTTTCTAGTTCCCATCTTTCAAGGAAGATAACGCCATCGGCTAGAAGGCCCCATAGTTCAATTGCTTTGGGGCAGTTGACTGATTCAATAAAAGAAAGAAAGTCAATAAAAATGTTAATATTACGAACAATGAGTTGACAAACAGAATATAATAATTTGGACAAGAAGTGGAACTCCAGGCCATATGACTAGTTTCCTTACTGATTTAGTGGACCATAGGCACAATATAATATGGGTCCTTCACCCAAATATGTACTAAATACCTCTCATGTGTCAAGAACTGGGATAGGCCCTAAAGGTACAGCATTGAGCAATTTTCAACGTAAGTCCTGGACTAAATTTAAATAACCATGAAAACGATCACTAAGGTAAAATGTATGAAGGTAAAGTAAATGGTGTTGTAAGAACATATAACAGGGATGTACAACCTCATGTGAGTACTCGTGGAAGTCTCCTCTGTAGAAATGGCATTTAAACCGAAATTTGAATGATGCAGAGAAACCAGTTAGCAGAGGAGGAGGCAAGAAATCACTGCAGCAGGACAAACCAGCATGGATAAGACATAGTTGAGGCCCTATAAGCTACTAGTGCAGGTGAAGTGTAGAAACCAAGGGGAAAAGCAGTGTGAGATAAGGTTAAATAGTTATACAGGGACCAAATCATGCAAGGCTTTGTAGGCTCTATTAAGGCACATGCACTTGGGGGGGAAATAACTCTGGTCACTGGTATGTACAGATGGTGAGATATATGGGTGCAATGGTTAATTTTGTATGTCAACTTGACCTGACCACAGGATACCCAGACATTTGGTCAGACATCATTTTTCATGTGTCTGGGAGGGTGTTTTTAGATGAGATTGACATTTGAATCAGTAGACTGCGTAAAGCAGATTTCCCTCCCTAGCATGTATGGCCCTCTAACAATCAATTGGAGACCTGAATAAAACAAACAAACAAAAAGAAAACTTAGGAAGAGGAAACTTTACCTGTCTGATTGAACGGAGACATTGCTCTTTTCCTGCCCTGGGACTGGAACTTATATTATTGACTCTAAGGGTTCTTAGGCCTTCAAATGTGGATTAGAACTTCATCGCCGGCTGTCCTTAACCTCCAGGCCGCCAACTGAGATCCTGGAACCTCTCGGTCTCCATAATCACATGAGCCAATTCCTTATAATAAGTCTCTTTATATGTATTAGAATAATATAAGGTAAGGAAAAACATATATATATATATTTCTGTTTAAACCTATTGCAAAGAGCAAATATAGGGAATTCAGTTAATAGTTCATTATGAAAGTCCAGACAAGAGGTAATGGTAACTTGGAATTGGCCTTATCAATTGATATGGAAGATAATAGAAATATTCACTAAGTATATAGAAATTAGAATATGAACATAAATAGATGATGAATTGAATGGGGTAGACAATGGATTAAAGAAAAAACTAATGTTGAGGATTATTCCTGGCTTATGGTTTACAAAACTGGATGGATGGTGTATGCTGGCTTAAATGGTAAATGCATATATGGACTGAGTTTTCTGAGACAGAGGTAGGCAGATCATGCTGTCATTTTGGACTGATTGAATTTAAAGTACCATTTCTTCAGGTCCCTAAATATCACCTAGGTAGATAGTTGTTTACATATGGGTTTGAATCTGATGGATAACTTCAGGGTTAGAGATATAATGTTAAGAGTCATGGGCAAATAAGTGGTCTGTTGATATGCTATAATGAGATTGCCTACAGAGAGAGTATTTAACAACAACAACAAAAAAATAGAATGGCATGAGGCTGAACCTTGAGTAACTTCGATATTTAATGACCTACAAGAAGAAGAAGTACATAGAAAAGAGATAAAAAGTTGTAGCCAGAGTCAATCAGAAGCTTAATGAAGCCAGTAACACCATGTTGCACTGAGAAGTGAAGTAAGGTGAGGGCTAAAGAAAAATCCATAGTTTAGTTATATGGCGCTCATTGATGACTTTGATGAAAATTCTTCTGGATACACAATGGGCATAGACTCAAATGCATGAAATTAGGAAATGGATATAAAGTAATAAAATACATATAGTTCTTGAGAGGTTTGGCTGTGAAAAGGAACTAAGAGAAAAGGCAGGAGATGAAGGACTAACCAATAGTATGATGCAATTCAGAGGGAGACACTGAATATATAAGAGGCAGAGAGATGTTGATTAGCAGTGGAGACTGAGCCTTCACTTTCTTTCCCTGACCCTGAATTTTCTTGCATGATTTGTGGTTTGGTTGATTATATGGATGAGTGTTGACTCAAACTGGGGAGTCAAAAATAAGCAGGGCCACAAGGTTTTATGTCGGAACCAGGTTGATTCTAGCTTCTATTGTACTGTATGCTCCTGAGTCCCAGGCTTTTCGCCCATCCCAGTATCTCTACACCCTTTGCTTCCTTTTTCCCCAAACCTTATAAATCCATGAAACTCTTCATTTCAGTGTCTCACAGTGAACCATTCTATTAAACACACTGTTTGCAAAACATTGGTTATTAATATATTAATTCAAGCAGGAAAAAAAATCCCTCCTTAGGGCTCCTAAGGCCCTTAATTTGCCTATGTCTGAAATCATATCATCTATTTCTCTGGTTGAGAAGACGTTTAAATTCATTGAACCCCTACACCAGGAACCTTCTTTCTCCATCCACATGGCCTGGGAACAGGACTCCAAATCATCCCCTGAGCAAATAATATATAAATCCGAAGACTCAGAAAGACTCAGAATCATTGATAAGGTCACCCATTAGAGTAGGCATATTTTTTTAAGCCAGTTATTCTATAAGACATAACTCCAGAGGCAAGGATCTTATGTAATTTATCTGCACCTTCAGAGTGCCTTAGCATAGCATAGAATAGAAAAGATGCCGGGGAATGCCTGCTGAAGAAATGGTGAATGATGGTTGTTCCCACAACTCAGGCTTGCACTTTGCTGGAGATATATTCCCCAACATAAACTCCCAACAGCAGCACTGCACTGAAGTAACTTTCAATGTCATTCTCCAGACGTCATCATCAGCACATAATGCATCCTTACTCTCAGGGGCCTCAAATGTGAAACATTTAAGATTTCTGAGGCACAAAATAACGAAAGTGTCTTGTCAAGGAATGTTTTATCTTTGAGGCTTTGAGGAAGCCAATATTTCTGTCTCTAACTCTGTGACGTAGAGTGTTACTATCTGTCAGTGGTTTTCAACAGGTGTGCTATTATCATTCTGGGCTAGATGTTTCTTCTATGTGTGGGAACCACACTGCAGATGGCAGGAAGTTTGTCATCCCTTGACCCTACCATCTTACTCCCATAGCACTTGCTACCCTAGTCATTGTAGAAGACAAACATGTCCCTGAAACCAAATGGAAAGTTCTAGCAGAAAACTCCAGACTGCTAAGAAGGAAGTAGTAAAAATTGAGGTCATTGAGCTTATTATGATCCAGCTAGCTAATTTGGGGAGCAGACAGAGGAGGTGGGGTGTGATTAGCCCCCCCAAACCCCATTAGATGCGATGTATTTTCTAGGGAAAAAGTACAAAACACCTGTGGATTCTCTGAGCAATGTCATATATATATATATATATATATATATATATATATATTTTTTTTTTTCCCCCCCTAGGCATGCATGAACTGTTAGGCAATGAGAAAACCACAGGGACAATTGTAAGCATCAAAATGTAAATAGAAGATAACACAGAATACTGCTTGCACCCTGCTCATGCTTGCTCCTACAGTGTTGTTAGCCAGAAGAGTTTCAGAGGAACTAAGACACAGATTGATTTCTAGACTGTTGCATAGGCTCATGACTGGGGTTAGAGACCTCATCTCCACTGTAAATGATCTGAAAGTCTCAGTCTCAACAGGAAGTGGGAAGAATGAAAAGGTGACAAGAGTCATGTTGTTAGGTTGTCATGGAAAAGAAGAAGAGTTTCAGGAGCCTTGGTGTGTGTGTGTGTGTGTGTGTGTGTGTGTGTGTGTGTATGTAATTTGCTTGTTTCCTCATATAAGCAAGGGATGTTGCTATACCTATAAAGAAGGATGTTAAGAAGTGTTTTTTTTTTTTTTAAAGATTTTATTTACTTATTCGACAGAGATAGAGACAGCCAGCGAGAGAGGGAACACAAGCAGGGGGAGTGGGAGAGGAAGAAGCAGGCTCATAGCAGAAGAGCCTGATGTGGGGCTCGATCCCATAACGCCAGGATCACGCCCTGAGCCGAAGGCAGATGCTTAACCGCTGTGCCACCCAGGCGCCCCCCAGGAAGTGTTTTCGTGTACATTTCCTATTCAACCATGATGACCTCCTCTAGCAAATCATGAAAAGGTGTCCAGGTCTTTCTCTTGCATGAACCACACATTCATTGGTTTCCAAACTGTTGGAAAGAGAAATACTAAATTTGTTAATCTTCTTCAGAATGATATCAGAGAAAATGCAAAAAAAAAAAAAAATTCGTTGCTTAGGATGCTTCATTACATCTCATAATAACAAAGCCAAGAGTTTGCATTTTTGAGGAGGTTTCATTTGACCAGTTTAACTTTTGAAGTAAATGATCTGTCAACCTTTGAAAGACAACAGCTTTGAAAAATTCTCCAAGTTCCATGAGTCGTTTGCATATGGAGAAAATGCCCAGCCCCAGCTTCACAGCAGCGTCACTAGAGCAGGGCACTTTGAGGACCTTTGAAGTCTCCTGCAGCCTGAAATGGGAAGCAAACATGGATTTTGCTACAAAAAGGAAATTAAGTTAACAAAGGGCTGCATAGTAAATGAAGTTAAACACCAGGTTTATTGAAGAGTTGAATCATTTTAATTAGCATAGCAATAGACTATGTAAAAATTACTTTAGGAGGACTAAAGTTTTTTTGAAAATAGTTTATGGCCTTAAGTAATATATTGGCTAGGGCCCCCATAACAGAGTACTCGGGGCTAGGGGGCTTAAACAACAGAGCTTTATTTTGTCACAGTTCTGGAGGCTGAAGTCCAAGATCAGGGTGCGGACATGGTTGGTTTCCCCTTGGAAATCATAAGGGAAAGATCTGTGTCAGGACTTCCTCCACGGCTTGCCCTGGGACCAGCTTCTTGCTACCCCTTCCTTTACATGCCTTCACCTCTATGCATGGCTTGCACCTTTGATGTCTATGTGTGTCCAAATTTCCTCTTCTGGTAAGGACACCAGTCAGATAGGATTATGGCCTACCTTCAGGGCCTCATTTTATTTTAATTATGGCTTTAAAGGCCCTATTTCCAAATAGAGTCACATTCTGCAATACTGGGGGTTAAGGCTTCAATCTATAAATTTTATGGGGAGACAGTGAAGCCCATAACAAATCACTTAAGAGATACGTCCTAGATTCCTGTTGTTTTGTTTGTCCATCTGGTTAATTTTCTTTTTGCCATTTGGCTACCAAATTTATGAAACCGACATTGTCAGTTTCTCCAACGCACTTGCTCTGCCTCTGCACTATGGACACTTAGGCTGGATCATTCTCTGTTGTCTGGACCTCTTGTCTGCATTATGGAATGTTCAGTAGCATTTCTGGTCTTTACTTCCAGAAGCCAGTAGCACCCCCCTGCAATTGTGACAACTGAAAATGTCTCCAGACATTGCCAAATGTTCCCTGGGGTACAAAATTGTGCCTAGGTGAAAAAAAAAAAATGGGGCAGTAACAATGAGAGTGTTGAGAATGAATGGGGCTTATTTTGACTTTTCTTTGATGAAACCCTATCACCTTTAGTGCCAGGGTTTACATTTTTGCTTTCATAGATGCTAGCTGTGTGATTCTAAGCAAGTTCTTCTTAAAACTTAGACCTCTTTGTATCTTCATTTTACTATCTGTAAAATGGCAACGGTAACAGTAATTTCCTCCTAGGATTTTTGTGATAATACATAAAAGGCTGGCACAGTTCCTGGCACATGGTAGCTATAATGGAAGTCTTTTTTTTTTCATAGCAGTGGTCTTAGCACTAGAAGCAGGAGTAATAGAATCTTAAAACTGTTAATAGACTGGCCTCCATTCTAAAATGTGCCAAAATCCAGGTCTGAGCTGAACCTTACCTTGCAAACTCAACAGGTTTGCTATTTGGCAATACTTGAGAAGATCCATGATGAATGGATCCTTCTAACTGAAGATCCATGAATGAATGTCAGTCCTGTAAATAAACTCCCTAAAATTTGCAACTTTTAAAGAATGTATGAGCATGTGTATCTCCCTGAAGGCAGGACCATAATTTTTCATCATGTTCACCAAGAGACCCATATACTACAAAAATGTAAAGAAATGCTGTTTCACGGATATTAATGATTCAAAATATAAAATTCAAAAGCTAGTCTTTGGGGGGAAAATTGTGAACATGATAAACCATTAGCTAACCTAGTCATGAAAAAAAGGGAGTGAAACACAAATACGAAAAATGAGAAGTCAAAACAGACATTAATATAAAAGCAGAGGAAATTAGAAATAACTCCTAAGAGACTGTTTTGTTCATTTCTACGCTAATAAATAGTAATTATATATTGATATTATTATTGGTAATCATAAGGTGTATAATAATGCTTATGCTATGATCCCTGGCCTCCTCTTATCCTCATCCTTGGAACTTGTGTGGCCTTGGGAAAGCCAGATGGCCTCCTGGCCCAGGGCTATCACCTGAACCCCTCAACAGGTCACTGGATGGAACTCTCTCCCCATCCCCTGGGGCCTGCATCCCAGGACCAGGGCCCAAATAGCCTACAATTCCTTGAGGACTGGTCTGAGCCACTCTGTCTAAGTAGCTGTGACATAAAGTATCTATCTGTCTGTCTGCCTATCATGTTTTAAAAGAAGGCATTTTTCTTGTTTCTTTTTAGAGACAAAAAGTGCTGGTCTATCAATTAAGGGTGACATCATGCTTTGTAGAACTCACTGGAAGCATCCTCATTAAAATATTAGAGTCAGGATTAAGCCAGTGTGTCTTTTATCTACAATGGTATTTAACATAGTCTCGATGTAAGAGCCAACAAAATCTGAGAAAGATATGTGAATTATAAAAATTGGAAAGGAGAATGTAAATGGTCACTTTTTACAAATGATGAGGTTGTTTATGTGGAAAGCCTAAGAAAATCAACTGAAAAGCTTGCAAATGATAGTTTAATTATTTAAACTCAACATGCAGGGGGTATACATATTTACATATAGATATAAAACAATCACAAAATATAATGGATACGGCCCATTGTACAATAGCAAACAGGAAAGTATTTTTAAATGAAAGTAAAATGTCAAGAATATATATGCATATATATGTATATATGCTATATATGTATACAGAAGTACAACATACATATCTACACATGCACATATACCCATATATATACATAAATTATCTGTAGAAGGACATATTTAAAAAAAATTTGCTTCTGGGAGTAGGAACTGAATAGCTTAGGGTATCAGAAGGGAACTTACTTTTTATTTTACACTACTCTACAATTTTGAGTTTTGTACCGTGTGCATGTATTGCCTTTTTAAATTGCTTCACCAAAATATATTTTTAAATAATCATTTATTTCGATTAATAGTGCCAGTGTTTATAATATCCCGAATCAAACCTACCTTCCAGGAACAACAATAGGCTTAATCGAGAATGACTAAAACTACACACAATGGAATGAGAACCACATATAATTTAAATGGAGTTAATGTAAGCAAAATTATAGATAATAAACAGAAATGATATTTATTGTATTTCTAATGTAAACATAAATTTCCTTCCTGGTAAAAATTGTGGGAAACTTTTAGTAAAATATGTTCTGAAAATATTTCTGAGAGAAACAGTTTCTCCTAGGCTGGGTTCTTTCAGCTTACATTTCCAAAGTATTGTCTGCCGTCTTTTCCAACCAGAAGGTGTTTCATGCTAATTCAGTTCATCTTTTAATCATGGCCCTTATTCTTACGTTTAAAAAGGTATTCATTGTCTTTTAAGGTTCACTTTACATCACAACATCTATCAAAGTTACTCATAGTATGCTCATACCGATACATTGTTGTACATCCGCCTTCTAAAATAGTCTTTGAATTCCAGTCTCCATCTCTCATGCTCTGTGCTGAAAACCAGTCAACCCTCATTTCTTGAGAAATGGCTCGATGTTTCTCTGTCCTCTCCCCATGCTTTGGGAATAAAAGACAATCCACCCCTTTTAGAGGGAAGAGCCCTTTCCTGATGAGGGTATGAGCTGAAAAGGAATAACTTGCCATGCACACATATGAACACTGTAACACTCACTTTCTGCGTGACGCCATTAAACTTTTATCAGGGCCATAAACACACTAGCAGGTTTATTCATTCCATGTACAATATGATATTTACCACAGAAATATTTTACCACTTTTCTTATTGTTTTCATATTTATTATCTTATGCAGTGTCTTCTTTAAACACGCTTTGAGGTGGTCATTAATCTCACCATTTTATCAGAAGACCAGGGCTCCAAGCAGGTTCCTGTAAAAAACCCTAGTCAGTAATGATATTTGTCTGTCTACTCTAAGTCATTTTCCTCATTAAGAGAGAAAGTTGACATTAAGCACTTCCAAAACATGTTAGTAGATAATGGAGTAGAATGGTTACGAACATAGACTATGGTATTACATAGTCCTGGCTTTAGGGCATGACTTTGCTATTGATTAGTTATATGACCTTGAAAAGTTATTAACTGCTATAATCCTCAGTGTCCTCATAAATATATTGGAGATCAAAATAACACTTAGTCATAACATAGGGTCCTTTGCCCGTTCATTCAACAAACATTTATGAGGGTCAACAAAGTGATAAGCAGTATGATTTTTATGGTAAGTAAAAGCAGAAAGAGTATCTTCTCTCAAGGAGTTTAAAGTCTAGTTGAGGAGAGAGAGGTCCATCAAACGATAACACTGAAATGTGAAATTTACACCCTTATAATGACACTGAAGTAAAGTTCTGGGACCAGCATGTCAAAGGCACTCCATCTCTGTCTGGACCTTCACTCATATTGTTTCCTCTTTCTGGAATGCTCTTCCCTCAAAAATGCACAAGATCACCATCCCCTTCTCCATTCCTGCTGTTCTTCAGCTGTCATGTCTTACAGAATCTTTCCCTGACCTCTTTAGTAAAGTAGCTCTCACACTCATTTCTCTCATCTCCTAGTCTGATTTAGTTTTCTTCATAGTATTTAGTCCACCTGACCTATTGAATGTTTGCTCATTGCGTATCATCCATCTCCCAGATCTTCAGAACATAAGTTTCACAAAAGCCAGAGCTTTGTATATTTTGTTCCCTGCTGTATCCCCAGCACTGAGAGGAGCGTTTGGCACAAGGTGAGCACAAAAGAAATATATGTATATAACCAAATTGATAAATAAGTTAATTAATTAACAGGAGGAAGATTCGGAGTTAGTGCAGGCTTCCCTGAGGAAGTAATGCTTGGCATAGGCAGAAGAATAAATAGAAGTTAATTATGCAAAGCTGTGTTGGATGAGTATTCCAGATGGAAGACAGCAGGTACCGAGGCTTGGAAAATAGGAATGTGTATGTTAGGTCACAGGTCCAGAGCCAGGCTAGTGTAGCTGGAGCAAAGACAGTGAAGGGGACTATAGGGAAAAATGAGGGCGGGAGGGGTAGGCTCTGCTGGATCTTGAAGGTTATGTTAGAGGATTTTGTTTTCATACCAGTAACAAGGAGCACAAAAGGTTTGAAAGGGGGAAGGGATGGCCGTGACAGGCAAAAATGTGATTTTTTTTTTTAAGTTTGAAACTCTCACTTTCATGGAGATTGGAGGGTGTGGTAGGCAGGATAATGACCCTCTTGAGATGTCCAAGTCCTAATCCCAGAACCTGTAAATATGTCAGGTCACATGGAGGAAGGCCAGAAGCAAAGGAAAGCCTGTGCCCTCTAGAAGCTGGAATAGGCAAGGAAATGGATTCTCCCTTAGAACCTCCAGAAAGGAAGCCATCTGTGCCCACACCTTGATTTTAGCCCAGTGAGACACATTTTAGATCTCTGACCTTGAGAACTGTAAGATAATAAAGGTGTATTGTTTTAAGCCAATAGCTTGTGATTTTTTGTTTATTTTACAAGAGCAACAGGGAACTAAGAGGGGGTTGCAAGAGTAATTGTTTTAAGAGTTATATGAAATTGGGGCACCTGGGTGGCACAGCGGTTAAGCATCTGCCTTCGGCTCAGGGCGTGATCCCGGCGTTGTGGAATTGAGCCCCCACGTCAGGCTCCTCCGCTATGAGCCTGCTTCTTCCTCTCCCACTCCCCCTGCTTGTGTTCCCTCTCTCGCTGGCTGTCTCTATCTCTGTCGAATAAGTAAATAAAATCTTTAAAAAAAAAATTATATGAGATTACACATGCGAAACACTGAGTAAAGTCCCTGCTCCTACTAAATGTTCATTTCATGTGAACTTCCATTGCTGTGATTGCTGATGTTATTTTTGAGTTTGTTGATATCACTAAGAAATGCGTATCTATTGAATACAAGGGGCTGTCCCCAGTGTATCTTTTCCTATACTGAAAATGGTAATCAAACAATATCTTAATCTTTATAGGTTCTCATCAAGGAACCTAGTAGACCTTCACCGACTTTAAGGACCATGACTCTTTCCACCTTTTGTGAGTTGTAGATTGAGATAAGCAGTGCAGAACAATAAACCATTTAAGGTCATTTTGCATCCCTTTTCCTGATGCTAATATGATATTTGCATCATTAGGCCCTGCTGCTGACGTGCAGGATGCTACAAGGGAGGGGGACAGACTTCTCTATACTCACACGTTGTAAAAATTCATAATGGTGATGGCTTTTATATGACCTCATTACAAAGAGACCCAAATTAAAAACAAATGGTGTTCACTCAAATGTATAGCAACGTAGCACTAGTCAGCAGACAGACAACTGTCACAGGGTGGAACAGGAAATTATAGATCCAAGTATTAGAACATTAAAATACTGAATTAATAGACAAACAATAGCACTTTCTCTTTACTCCAAAGATTATAACCATCAACTGCAAAGATAATTAGGCACATGTGATGGTAAATTATTGCTTTCTTAGTTTCTCTGAAGCCCTTCAACTGCCCGATCTATTAGGATATGCCATGTACTTGCTAGTCATCCTTTCTTTTTGATGACACTAGCTTACATCTCTATTCATTATTTAATTGGCACTAGTGCAAAATGTGATAGAATGAAGAGCAGTTGGTAGCTTTTGACAAAGGAACCTGCCTTAATTACTTAGGAAACCAAGCCTTAATTAGAAAATTGTAATGAATCTGAAGAAGAAGAAGAAATATTTCAAGACATTCTACTTGTGTTTTTTGTCCCCCTGGAAATGGGAAGAACTAATCTTGCTCTCAGATGCAGAGGTCTCCTTTCTTAGGGGTCTAACTCTACTAGATGCTATCTATTTAAAAAGTCTTGATGATGTCTCAAAGATGACTTTGAAAACCACTCAGTACAGAAGCAATTCTGATGTGATTTCAAAGCTAGAGAGATACATTATCATGGAAACAGGATCTTGGTTGATTTGAATTTCATCTGTTCCTGCTGCTTGTCCCTTCCTTGTGAAGTGATAATGCCCCTCTATGACTTTCGTCTTTTTCTGCTTTACCACAATGTACTGTCAGAAATAAAATATGGTGATTCTCACTGGAAGTAGCAAGGGCAGATGGAATTCTAAACTACAAAGATTCCATATTTCTAGATGAGAAGAGCTTTCTGTATTTCATTTTTAAATTCTATCTTTGGCTATCATGGAAGCTAATAAAACCAGTTTGTGGTGAAGAGCAGAAATTCTTCCTCATTTGATTTGGTAATCAATGAAGTTTTTAAGAGAGTGATAGATAAATTCTATTTGTGGTTAGATAACAAAAACCAGATTATTAACAAAATCCTTTTGAAAAATCTTTGTGTGGAGTGCCAAAAGTTTAGAAATAACAGAAGCAAAGCTAATCAATCACTTAAGCAGTAGTTAGTAAAAATTTATTGTACATACAGTAAAGAGACAGTTTGCAAACCAGGAACATTCAAACCAAAACCTGGAATGAGGCTTAGGGGTATATTATTATAAAGCAGTTTATAAAGTAAGAAAGCAGTGATTGTTTATTCTTCACAGTGAGTGGTTATAATATTAGAGTTTTCTTAAATGATAGGGAATTGGTCAGTGGTTACTTCATATCGACCTTAGGAAACACTTCAAGTTGTGCTTATGATTTTCAGAGTCATAAGCAAGAAAGAACACAGGTCAAGTTAGCCTTGCAAAATAAGCTAAATTAAACTTTGTTTATAGGACTACACTTGTTTTGTCTGCTCAGGGAATTTTCAAGGCTAGTCTCCATTTGTGATGTTAATAGGGAGCAAACTTAAATTTTGATTTTTGCGTGTATCATGATATATTGCAAAGGGGCACCTGGGTGGCTCAATTAAGCGTGTGACTCTTGGTTTCAGTTCAGGTTGTGATCTCAAAGTCCTGGGATTGAGCCCTGCATCAGGTTCCATGCTCAGTGAGGCATCTGCTTGAGATTCTCTCTCCCTCTCCATCCACCCCTCCTGTTCATGCTCTCTCTCTCTCTCTATGTATATATAGCAAAGTTTATAAGGCAGTATTCGTTTTGTGCAAAATATAAAATCATAGGGACGCCTGGGTGGCTTAGTTGGTTAAGCGTCTGCCTTCGGCTAAGGTCATGATCCCAGGGTCCTGGGATTGAGTCCCACATCAGGCTCCTTGCTCAGCAGGGAGCCTGCTGCTCCCTCTGCCTGCTGCTCCCTCTGCTTGTGCTCTCTCTCTGTCACAAATAAATAAATAAAATCTTTTAAAAAAGGAATAAAAAATGTATATAAAGTCATAGATTAATGAGTAGCTCTGTAAGAGGGTGGCTACTGTTTTTGCATTAACAGAAAAGTTAGGGAGGGACAACTATGTCTACTCTACCATTTTAAATAGTTTACACACAAAAAGTGTTGAAAGTTAGGGCTTGGTTCCAGTTGGATTTATGCTGGGGTCATGCGTTATAATGGCATTGAACCATATAAAATGCTGCTATTCAGGCATCCAGTGGATTTCTAAGATAATGCTGCAGAATCTAGAAGGCCTCCAGTCTTGGTGCTTTTAAAAAAGGAAAAACTGGAGTTAATAATGTGTATTGAAGAGATGGGGAATGATCATATATTACTGCAAATTCATTCAATTGGGTTGACAGAAGATTGATGGTATTGTTTGAACACACCACTACTCAGCACTCCAAATGTGTTATTATAAAATCTTGGCTCTTCTCCCTTCTACTAATTGCTTAGGATTCAATGTGTTGGATTGTTTTATTACACTTAAGATTGTATGGACAACCCATCAGATTTCTTGGCTCTGACTTTATTTTATCAGCTAGAAAGGTCAGCAGTAAATTCCATTTACATGGCTGTTGAATAAGAGTCAAAAGATTAGTGATAGTGGGTGCTGATGGTGATGGCCTTAAGAAAAATGTCAGCAGGTATCCACTTAACACCCAGGGAGGCATTCATCTTTTCCTTGTGAAGACAAATTTATCTTAATTTTTAAAAGACTTTTGAGAGAGAATACTTATTAATTGTCTCATAATTGTCCATGATTCTGAGTCTTCAAATTATATATCCCTTGCCTCTATAATGAACTATCAGTGCTCCTTGAACCTTTTCCCTTAACCTTTCCAAGCTAAGCTTTGGCTACTGAGTGATTTATCTATATTGTCTGTTTTGGGGTATCCTTGGAGGTGATCGATTTGGCTTTAAGATGTTTTGTGGCTTGTGGAAGAAAGATTGTCTTTGTTTCCTAATTCCAAGAATATTTTGGCTCCCTAATTTTTTTCTCCTATTTAGTCATATAATGTAATTCCCTTATAGAGTGACATTGGGGAGGGGGGCAATGAGTATTTAATCTCTCTAATGGAAATGGCCATTAGAGTAGGGGGCAGTTTTTAACAGTTTCTGTTAAATCTCTTCTATAGAAGAATACCAACCCTGTCGCTGATGGTAAGGTACATTTCTTTCCTTGAAGATGGATGTGTATTTTTGCTGATTCTCTTGTGGATCAGGATGGGGGCAGGGGGGAAGAAAGAAGAAGAAGGAAAAAAAAAAAAAAGCTTTGACCTCTTAGTCTCTGCAAACAATTTGAAGACTATCTGGGTGATATATTCTAAGAATGAAGTTAGTTCAATGTCTTAGCGTTCTATTGTATATTGTCACGGCCAAATGTCACAGATTTTTTTTTTCTCACAAAGCATTTAAGAATGGTAGAATTCCTAGTCCTTCAGACTCTAAAATAGAATCAGAAATTTCTTTAATTTGCACAGCTCCCTATATTTTTAAAAATTATCATTTTTGATGGATGTTGTAACTAAGTCTCTAATTTTCTTTCCATTGGTAGTGCATTCTTATAAAGGATTCAGTTTCCCTATAATTGCAACAAATCAGTTCTAATAATACTTTCAGGAATACCATGGTGTAGAATGTATGGGCCTCTTCTTACTACCAAAAGTGATAGTAATACCTGTTTCCCAAGTAATAACCTTCCTCCAAAACCACCTATGGTGACTCACTTCCCTTAACATTTGTTAAGGATTACCCTAATGTAATTCTTGATTCTTTTTTTCTAGTAAACTCCAAGAAGATTGAATCTTATCATTTGCTGAATAAGTTTGGATACATTTTAGGGATTTGAAGATCACAATATGAATGGGGAGTGGTTATGTGAAGTGACTAGGTCTTAATTTCTCAATGGTGAAGTATCTATAAGATCAGATCTATTTAAAAGAAGATTACCACTAGGTCAGTGGATAAGGACAAGGTCCCAGTGTTAGAATTGAGATTAATAAAATCTGGCATAAAACTTTGGGCTTTATACTCTGTGCCTGAGATACAGGAGTCGTATCTTTAACTCTTTGCTTTGTGAGTGAGAACAGATAGCATATGATTCAGGGAACTCATAATTAACAAGCCAAGCCCAAATATCTCTTTGTGTAGAGATGCAGCCTGAGTGGGTTCAATCAGTCCTATACTCTGAGTTCAAAATCAACTTTAATAGTAAATTGGACAGAGCTAATAGTATTTTATATAGTTTTGAACATGGTATAGTTGTTGTAAGACAGATACTTCACAGTAATGTAATGTCTTCCCATAACTGGTTTTAGAGCCAAATAGACCCAGGTTCAAATCTTCATGCTAATAGTTAGTAGCCCTGGGCAAGTGACATACTCCTTTCAGAGTTCCCACCTTTAAAATGGGAAACAGTGTTTATAATCCATTGTGGTTGATGAGAGGGTTCAATGGACTGAGAATGCCTTAACCTAATAAATGCTCAACAAATGGTTAAAATAATCCATAAACAGTGGTAGTAGAGCTAGACAAAGTGGTAGGTATTTTGCATAACTCCATTTAATATTTAATAAGACAATACTGAAAAGGTGTCTTAAATGCCCATTTTTAATTTTCTTATAGTGAACTTCAAAAAGATCAAGTAACCTGCTAGTATTTGAAACCCAGAAATCATTGTGGTAAAAGTGATGGTGATGATAGAGATGGTGGTAGTGACCATGATGGTGGAGGTGACAGTGAGGGCTCAGACTATGGACAGGACAGAAGTCAGACAAAATCCTCTGCGATCTGTGATCTCTTTGTCTTAGCATGCCTACTGTGTCTGTATAATCTTCCCCAGATCTCAGCACATGGAAGGAGCAAAGTCAATTATGGCTGGTTGAACTTGCATTTGGTGTTACTTTAACTTGTGGGAGACCGAAACTGAATTAGCAAAGCAAATAGCAGAAAATGAACTAGAGAGACCATCATTCAGAAAGAAAGCCAGAACTTAAAGCATTGAGATTTTTGACAGAGGCTTGTATTTCAGAGGCAAGTATTTACTCTGCAAGAGGATTTTCACCCCATTATTTTAACCTTCTTGAGTAGGCTACAATGGGAGATAACTGAAAGATGATTTCTTTTCTACCAGCAAAGGGTGAGCGCCATGCTTTTCTTTTGAAAATGGTTGCCTAATACCCATCACCAGCCTATCCCAATCAAGGAGGGCACATATTGCATGGTGCACTGGGTGTTATGTGCAAATAATGAATCATGGAACTTTGCACCAAAAACTGGGGATGTGCTGTGTGGTGACTAATAACAAAATAAAAATTATTAAAAAAATAAAAAAGAAAAAAAAGGAAAACGGTTGCCTAAGCTGTTTAGTATATACATGTATTTTAATTTAATAGAAGAAACCCAGTTTAAAGACTTGTTTTGAAAGTAAGCGTTCCATTTTTTGTATTGTATTTTATTTTGCTTTCCATAGAAAAAAGGTATTCCTAGGGTAGAAGATTGATCGCATGATTTTTTTAGAACTTCTTCATAAAGGTCAATGCAAACAACTAGCAAGGTTTAGTGTTGAGTTGAAGTTGTCAGAAGAAGATCCACTCAAGGAGTAATGAAGCTCTTTTCATTCAACTAAAAAAAAAAAAAGTTGTTTGCTCTGGTTTACGGTGGCCCATTAATGAGACGTTATTTTCTTCCCCAGCCCTATGGTTCTTCTTCACACACTTTGATTTTAGCTTCCAAAGCTGTTCTGTTAGTAGCACATTATAGTGGGAGAGATTTTGTTGTTTGTTTTCCGTTTTGACCAATGTATTTTCCCACGTAAAGAAGATGAAAGAGACATGTAGAAGGCAAAGAGATAAAGAAAAACATGATGTGGTGAGGGAAATGAAAAATAAACATATTACTAATAAGAAAATTATTGGATTCATTTTAAGTAGAGATTGTGACAAATGTGAATGAAGGCATTTAGTCTGAAGCCAACTCTCAATTGTCTAGAGGATTGCAAATCTTTACAATGAGTCATAGCCTAAATCAGATTAATTTCATCTTTCAAATATTATTACAAAGTTTGAAATCAAATAACAAAATCTGTGTAAGTCTGCTGTGACACACAAAGGAAACCTAACTAGACATGAGGGTACTTGGGTCCTTGTACTATTTATTTTCATTAATTTTCTGGGTGCATTTATTCATCATGTATTTTCTCTAGGTTTGTTTGTTTATTTATTTAAAAAAGTGATGAGAGCTAGTTTATATGCTTTTCATAGTCTTTTCCATTTCAAGATTCATCTAAACCTATATTTCTTGGAAATATATTCATCATTTCTTTATTCCTCAAGAATATATTTTGATACCATTTTGTGTGTAATATTTGGGGTTCTTCAGTGGCTAAATAACAGAAGAGAATGTGGTGGAAGAGATACTCCTTAGGTTTTTGACATTGCAGGACAAACAGTTGGCAAAATACTCTAAATTAAATTTCTGCTAAAGTAGAAAGTAGACTAAGGTAATTTCCAGCATCTCTCTATCCTTACAGTTTCTCTTTTTCTTTATTTTACAACCAAGTCCACAGATAACTGTTGGATCATTATTTCATTATCCCTAGGATAGGCATCTTGTAATATCTCATTGTGCTGCCTTACCCATGTATTGCTTGGATTGTGCACCATAATCTCCTTCTGAAGTATTCCCATTATCCTATGATTCATTTACAAGATGCTGAGTACATATTATTGGGGGGAGAAAAGACCTTGCATTTGCTTATAGTCTGGTTGGGAAGACAGAGCATAACAGAAACAATAAATTAGTTTAAATTACAAATTTAGATTTTTGTATATGTAAACAAAGTACTATAATGATAGAAATGGCAGAAATGAACTATTCATTAGAAACTTCAGGTTAGTGATATCAAAACTGAGATTTGAATGATAAGATGAAGTCCACCATGAAAGAGCAAAGGGAAGGATAGAAGAATCCCAAAGTAGTCATTACAACAGGTGGTATGGATGGGAAGTGTGACATTGGGGGAAGTTGGAGAAGCAGTGAGATGATAGTTGATTGGACTTTGGACACTGTGGATTTTCATTCCTTTTTTTTTCTTTTTTAGCACAGTGAAAGTTGTTGAAGGACAATAAGTAGAGAAATGATATGATCTTACTCTTTTGAAAGATAGCAAAGAGCAAATCTGTACTGTGGTGCTTGGGCCCATTTTACTGATAAGGAAACCAGAGTTCAAAGGAGTTAAGTCATCCAGAATTTACAAAATTGGAAAGTGAGGGAGCCAGTAAATAACCAGTTTGGTTTGACACAGAAGCCAGGGCCCTTTCTACTGTGGATCCCTGTAATGTACCAGTTTCATTGTAGGATGAATTGATCACACAATGGTTGAGAACATGAATTCAACTACTGATAAAGGATCACAAATGGAGGTCTAATCATACAAGGATCAGATGGTCAGAAAGAACCTCAGAGATGGTGAGTTTTGAAGAATCCAGGAGGTAATACCGGTGGATTTTGCAGAAAGGAGGGGCTGTGATATTTCAGAGAGAACATCACCAGGCCTTAAGCATTGACCAGAGACCGGGAAGAAGTGGGAAGGATAAAAGCAGGCTTTTGAGTACCAGTTCTATGGAATGATAATTCTGGCACATCATACTATATCAGGCAAGTCCGGAAACAGAAACATGGAGTTTGGGCAATATCAGGAATCTCAACCTGACGTGATGATTACTAGGCCAGAATAGGTATCAGAAAAGATCTGGACTGAGATTCCTTTTTTTTTTTTTTAACAGAAAAGTGGGAAAGAATAAAAATATATCGCATTTGTGTTATTCCTGTCTTGACACCAGAAGGCCAGCTATTTAGCTTCTTCTGAATCTTCCTTAGTCCTTAATACTTCCATTTGGTCCTAATGAATCTATAAAATATTTATCCAGCATTAGATATTAAAACAAATGTCAGTTTGTATTAAGATACATTAAACTTAGACGAAAATAGGTCAAAAATAATTAGAAGCAATTGAGCATGCTTTTACAACTATTTTTTTTTTTTTAATTTCAGGAGTAATATGTGTAATACAAAAGGCACACAATAAAAAAAAAAAATATCTAACTCAGAATTCTTCCCTGCCCACACACACATGCATACATGTATGCACTCCTTAGAAATAGCTACTGTTAGCAATGCTTAAATATATTTGCCTGTGAATTTTCCATAGATGTAAAAACGTGTAGAAACACACTGACTAATCTAACCGGGGTTTTCTTATCTCTTCTACCATTCTCCCTTGAGAAGTCAGTTTGAGTAGTGATGTTTTCAGTGTTTCAAGTTTCCTCACATCCTTACATGGCCTCTTTTCCTGGTGACTGCATGACCTCCTCTGCCACCATTGTTGCTCATTTGCATAACCACGATCCTTATGTGGCCACAATGGCACAACTGAGGAAAAGAGAAGAAATGAAACTGTCCCAGTGGCCTGCCCTTTCTCCCTCGTCTGAACCCCCTGGTTTATATAATTTCTATGATTCACTTGGCCCCTTAGGCATTCTCTTGTGCTGCTAACCATCTTTTTATGAACTTAACTCTCTTGAGCAACCAATGAAGATTGCCAAGAGTCCGAATACCAACTGCTCTTGAAACCACAATGAAGTGAATGATTTCTAACCTGTTTCTGAATCACACCCTAAAGATCTCTATGGAAAACAGCATCCTATGACTTCTTCACTGAATGTGACTATAGGGAGAAATGAATTCCCTTTATAGAGGGTCAAATCCCTTTCTCGCTGTAATTAATAGTCTCATCTCCTGTGGCCAAGTGTCCCTTTCCAGCAGCAGGAACTGCAGATTTAAATTCTTTTAATTTGAATGGAAACGAATCCCCCTTGCATCACTTGAGATATCACCCATGAAAATATGATTATACTCCTTTACTCATGAATAACACCTATATATCATAGTATAAATCACAGAGATTTTATTTTAAGAATTAAGCATGAAGCTCATTCTTCATGATTGAGCTACTCCTTTGAGGATAAAAATGGGGAGATTCTAATTCTGTGCTATTCTGAGATCTCTATCAAATGACATAAAATTATCACTTCCTTTGCCCTGAACAAAGGTCATAAGCAAAATTCAGCTACCCGAAAGTTGAAGATGAAGTGATCCTTGGTTTCCCAGGGTCATGCCCTCTTACCCTGTCCAAACACCTTGGTTTATATTATTCCTATGATTCACTTGGCCCCTTAGGTATTCTTTTATACTACTATCTTTTTATGAACTTATGTTTCCTAGGCAACCCAATGGCAAAAATCAAGTCTATTAATTTTTCAACTGTTTTTTTTTCCCCAGAATATAATGACTCTACAGTAGGAATCAAAACAGAGCTGTCTTAGTTTTATCATTCTTTTTTTTTTAATGTTTTTTTATATTATGTTAGTCACCATACAGTACATCCCCGGTTTCCGATGTAAAGTTCGATGATTCATTAGTTGCGTATAACACCCAGTGCACCATGCAATACGTGCCCCCCTTACTACCCATCACCAGCCAATCCCATTCCCCCCCCCTCCCCTCTGAAGCCCTCAGTTTGTTTCTCAGAGTCCATAGTCTCTCATGCTTCATTTCCCCTTCTGATTACCCCCTCTTTCTTTATCCCTTTCTTCCCCTACCGATCTTCCTAGTTCTTATGTTCCATAGATGAGAGAAATCATATGATAATTGTCTTTCTCTGCTTGACTTATTTCACTTAGCATTATCTCCTCCAGTGCCATCCACGTTGCAGCAAATGTTGAGAAATCGTTCTTTTTGATAGCTAAGTAATATTCCATTGTATATATGGACCACAACTTCTTAATCCAGTCATCTATTGAAGGGCATCTCAGCTCCTTCCACAATTTAGCTATTGTGGACAATGCTGCTATGAACATTGGGGTGCATATGGCCCTTCTCTTCACTATGTCTGTATCTTTGGGGTAAATACTCAGTAGTGCAATGGCTGGGCCATAGGGTAGCTCAATTTTTAACTTTCTAAGGGACCTCCACACTGTTTTACAGAATGGCTGTACCAACTTGCATTCCCACCAACAATGTAGGAGGGATTCTTTGATCTCCTTGATAGCTTTGACAAGCCGTAGATATCCACAGTCCTTTTTTATAGTTTGAACTTGGTTTCCTAAGCAAAGAAATAAAGGAAGCTGATCTTGAGTGTGAAAGGACCAAAGGGAGGTTATCTCTATAAGACCGTGGTGTAATGAGGAGAGTCTGGATTTTGTTTCTCCGTTGAGTGATCTTTCATGAGATTAAGTGAGAATAGCCCCACAACTAAAGAGAGAAGGAGATTAAGGTAGGAATAGGGGAGAAGGGAAAAGTAAGTTTTGTGAGAACAGTTCCCAATCTGAGCATCAAAGCAGAGGGATAGGCAGTGCTGAAATGAGAGGAGGGGTTTGCCAAAAGCAAGCCACCCACTTCCCAATATTACCTCAGAACTCTAGAAATTAATCAGATTAAAATAGTGGTGGTGGTGGTGGTGTTTTTCCAATTAAAGGAAGGGAGATGGATAGTTTTTAAAAAGAAGTTTTGCTTCCCATTTCAGTCTAAATATGCTCTCTGTAGCCAGTTTGAATAGGATTGCCTTCATTGTTACAGGGAAAGATTGTAATGGCCACAGAGTAACCACAAAGGCCTACCATTGACACCAACAATTGTAGTTTAAAGGGTGGTAATGATTCCCATATGACAATGAACAAATATAATTCCTTACTGAAAATGTTCCTTCGTAATTCTCTGTTGGAGGATGGGGAGCAATATAGGAACATGGCATTTTGCACGGACAAACATAATTGTGCTCACTATAATTACTGCAGTCAGTCTTGGTATGTTCTCAGTAGTAGAATTGTTGCCACCCAAAAGAAATTTTGCTTTCCTCGGTCATGTTCAGGACAGATGGACTTGAATGGCTCATTCTGTACTCGTTGGAATATTACAGACCTCACATTAATATAGTTAGGTATGACTCCAAGATCTAACGAGAGCAAAAGTTTACTTAAGAAAGGACTAGTTTTAGTATGGTCACTTTTCTAACTTCAATCACCTTTTTAGTTGGCTTTAACTAAACCTTTAATTGTCTGGTACTGAACAATTGACCTTCATCTTCTTCCCTGAGAAGACTAGAATTAAAAATATTTATGGTTTGCAGTAATGTATTCACTTCTATGGCAAAACGTTGCCAATTGGTGTTTTTCTCCTCTTTTTCAAAAGATGATTACATGTTCACAATTTACAAGGTATTGTACACATTTCAGCAGGAAATTGTAAGCCTTTATCTTTTGACAGCAAGAAGGAATTACTGCCCCCTTTTTTTTAAATAGCCTCCCTATTTTGTCCAAATAAATGATTCATGCTGGAGACTTCATGATGTCTTTTGTTGGTTTCTGTGAATTTCAACACAGGCAGTCAAAAGGGAAAAGAAGTAACGCATTTCTGAAAATTTCAGAAAATTATAGGTTTTATATGGGAAGGAGGATGCATTCAAATATCTTTAGTCCTGGTTTCTTCTTCCTTCTATGCTTTATTAATGCGAAGCTTAGAGCAAGGGAAAGAAAATAAATGAGAGGGTAGGAAATGAATATTTTCTTTCTCTCTCCAGTGACTGC
The DNA here is from genome assembly GCF_002007445.2 of Ailuropoda melanoleuca. Classification (NCBI taxonomy): domain Eukaryota; kingdom Metazoa; phylum Chordata; class Mammalia; order Carnivora; family Ursidae; genus Ailuropoda; species Ailuropoda melanoleuca. The sequence continues at coordinate 69,946,844 of NC_048233.1, read as the reverse complement.
TCGATGCCCAGTCACTTTCCTTAGCCTCATAAGAATAAAAGAAATAAGAGATGACTGCAGCCATGTTGACGAACACCCACCACCAGAATCAGAAAACTCCTCCTTATTTAGGAGCACCTGGGTGGCCCAGTCTTTAAGTGTCTGTCTTAGGCTCAGGTCATGATCCCATCATTCTGGGGTGGAGCCCTGCATTGGGCTCCCTGCTCGGTGGGAAGCCTGCTTCTCCCTCTCCCAGTCCCCCTGCTGTGTTCCCTCTCTCGCTGCCTCTCTCTCTGTCAAATAAATAAATAAAATCTTAAAAAAAAACAAAAAACAAAAAACAAAAAAAACCCTCCTCCTTATTTAAAAATAAACAGCATGTCTTTGCTCATGTGGCTTCTTCCAGAAGTTTCTGAATTTATCTTTTTGTTTTAGTTAAATAATGAAAGTTATATTATCATTAACTTCAGGCAGTAACATTATTTTTGGTGCTCTGTTACCTGTGGGTTATTTATTTATTTATTTATTTATTTTTGTCTTTCATCGCTTGGATATACGTAGCTGGCAGGTAGCTTAAATGTTCTTTAGTCTCAAAAACAGCTATGTCCTTGCTTATAACAAGTCCTTCTGGAGACCCAGCTAGTGGACAAGTAAGCAGTGGTTAAAAGTTTTCAGCAGTTCTACCTATGGTCAAATCTTGGCACTTTGCTTCTATCTCTTGTTTGCCTCAAGCCCTAGGGTTTCTCAACCTTAATACTATTAACATTTTGGGATGGATCATAATTTGTTGTGGAGGGCTGCCTTTGCATATTGTAAGATGTTTAGCAGCCTCCCTGGCTTCTGCACATAAGATGCTTGTAGTACCTCCTTCATTTGTGGCAACTGAAGATGTCTCCAAACATCGTCAGATGTCCCCTTGAGAACAAAACCACTCCTGGCTGAGGACAATAGCTCTAGCCCATGAACACATGCCAGTGTATTTGAAATTCTTCAGAAATGACACAGACATTTACCATGTCTTCCATGGTATCTGGAGAATGAAGACAATTGGGAAGGTATACAGATCCTCTTTTGCCTAATCTGAAAATATGAGATGCTGAGATGTAGTTCATTGAACAGATGCATACGCAAGCACTCACACTCGCACACAGGCATCTAGAGTGTTAAATTTCTGTCTGTTCCATATCGGTTATAGTAAACAGAGTAGTGATTCTGATATATATTTAAGTCACTCTCACAGTTTCAAAAATATAGTATATATCTCCATGTCTTACATAACTTGGGAGCCAGGTGTTTTCATAGCAATTAGGTGCTGTATTTAGACGGAATTTGGTCTAAAAATTCCTCTGCAATTTAATTGTTTTATATCCTGTTGGAATCTGATCTGTGAAAGTGAGTCAGTGGCAACAACAGCAACATATCATCTCCATCATCATCATCAGATCAGATGGTTAAAAAGACAAAAATGGACAAATTTGTATTAAAGTATATAATACAGTGACTGGCATCTAAACTGCACTCAAAAAATCATCACTTTCAACCATTTCAATCATGAAGTGTAAGTCAGTACCAAAAGAAGGTATAATTTTCCCACTCCTCAAACCTCTTCATCAAGCATGTGTTTTCAAGACTCTTTGAGATGTATTGGAAGAGGCTTGAAGCTCTGGGACTTCAAAAGGCCTGGGATTGACTTCTAGCTCTGATTCTTATTTGGTGTTAACAACCTTAAAAATTGTTAACTACTTGAAGGCTCAAATTTCTTGAAAAAGATGGAAAAAAAACTCCCATAAATTTGAAAGTACTTATAAATTCTGATGCATGGCAGAAGTATGCGGTTCTGTTTTTATGACTGGTAAATAATGCAGAAAGACAAACAAGGGAAGGATTTGTGCCCACTGAGTGTCACATTCTTGCTAATGCCAAGTAATTTATAAACTTGTAAACCCATGGAAGCCTACAGAGAACCTGGTGGTGCCTGTAATCAAAACATACAGAGTGTGAATGAGTTTGAATCTTCCAGGGTCAGAACAAAACTGCCAGAAGGGTCAGCCCAGCAGAAAAAGGGCAAAATAATGGTTCATTTTTCAGTGTGATTGGCAGAAACCTTCCAAGTTTGAGTTACTCAAGCAGGTTTCTGTTTCCCTGTCAGTAGGCATGGCCAAGCATCTGAAAGCTCGTTCTTATCCTATTGGTCACCTCCCTACAACTCTATAAACAGCCGTTCTTCACCCCCACCTGTCACAGTCTTCTTCTTGGCTCTCTGGGTTTATAGGGGAATCACTCCCTTTAGAAAAAAAAGGTTAATGGGTTTGGCAAATTCTCAGGAAGAGATGGGCAGAGGACAGGGGTTTTTTCAATGTGGGTTTAAAGCAGTTATGAAGTGTGGTGTTGAGATTTTCAGGAATCCATGACCTCTTGGATATAGCACATTACTGCTTTTCTTTATATGCTGACTTTAATATCTCTGCCAGGGTGGGAGCAATGTCATAAGCACTGCTCTTGGCATCCATCCCGTTTCCTTTCAGCTCTTAGCAAACATCTGCTATGACCCCCTGCCCAGAGGCCCAAATGTGAAGCACAGTGCTTTTATTGGACCTGCAGTAAGAATTACTGGCATGGAAAATTGCTTCCTTGATGATCAATTCCAATAAGAAAACTGATGACATAAGGTTTTCTTTTTTAAATTAATCATTATTTTTAGCATCAAGTAGATATAAAAGAATATTTATAACATGTATAAGATATAAAAAATAACGATATTACAGAATCTCATGTATCTACCACCCAGTGCTAAGGGCCTTTCCTCAGTCCATCCACATCCTTTCCCTACATAGAAAACCGATGTTCACAATTCTGTGTTTTATCATTCCCTTTCTTTTTTCTAAGGTGGTTATTGCATATATTTGGATGTGATTTGAAATTTTTGCATGTTTTTGGAATTTGTAAAAATAGACTTGCACTACGGTTGACCCTGACAACACAGGTTTGAACAGTGTGGGTCCATTTATCATGATTTTTTCTTTGGTACATACAGTACATAACTGTTAATGTATTTTTCTTCCTTATGATTTTCTTAATTACACTTGTCTAGATTACTTTATTGTAAGAATACAGTATATAATACACATAACATACAAAGTATGTGTTAATCGACTTGATATTATCGGTAAGGGTAATTCTTCTGATCAACAGTAGGCTATTAGTAGTTAAGTTTTGGGGGAATCAAAAGTTACCTCCAGATTTTCAACTGCATAGAGGTCATAGTCCCTGACTCCTATATTGCTCAAGGGTCAACTGTATATGATTTCTTCTAAGACCTGTTCCTTTAAATAACTCTAATGTGCCTGAAATACATGTATATTGTTGCAGTTTATTTTCCCTACTGTGTATGATTCTATTCTATTCTTGATATATTTGTGACATTTTCAGTTCTCGCCACTACAAATAGTGATTATGAACATTTTTGTCAATGACAGCAGTGCTCATGCAGGAGAGTTTTCTAGAGTATAGATTTAGGAGTGCACTTGCTGAGTCATATGGTAGGTACACATTCAATAGTTTTAGGTAATTACAATTATCTAGAAAATTTCTAGTACTGTTTTCCACTTCCAACCATGAAGGACTTGTCCCTGCTGTATCTATATACTTGCCAAGATTTGGTATCATCTGACTTTTTAAAAAATGTAATTTGCCAATCTGATGAATTGAAATGGCATCTTATTTTGGTTATGAATTATAATTCCCCAGTTACTAATGAATAAACACTATTTTTGTTAGATTATTGACTGTTCAGTTTCCCTTATTTGTGAAGAGCCTATTCAATATTTTTGCCCATTTTTTCTACTTGGAATTTGTTTCATATATAATTATAGAGCACTTTACATATTTTGGAAAATAGTCTTGGAGAGTAGTATGTGTTCCTTGTCTCAATCTGTGGCTCATTTTTTCCACTGTTTTGATATTTTTTATGAAAAGGTCATCCTTATTTTGATACAGTTAGGTTTATCCACCTTCTCCTTTATGATTTATGCTTTGTATGTGCATGTTTGTGTTGTTAAGAAATTCTTTTCTGCCCATGGTCATCACAGCATTCTACTCTAATGCCCTCTAAACATTTTGAAGTTTGTCTTTCAAATATCAGTCTCTGAGCCATGTGGAATTGATTTTTCTATAGTGTAAGATAGTGACAGAATATCATTATTTCCATTCATAGAATTAATAATTTCTATATAAAATTTTAAATAAATAATTTCCCCAGAAACCTCCATGGAAAATTTTAACATTTCCCAGTGAAAAATACCAGTTCAGTCATAATAAATCAAATTTTCTTATATACATGTATCAGTTTCCAGTCTTTATATTCTGTTCCATGGGCCAACTGTTATATTCTCCTACTGGTACCACACCTTTCTAGTTAATACAGTTTTATATTAATTATGGATCTCAGCACCCCCCCCCAATCAATTTGCTCTGCTGAGGAGTGTTTAGTCATTTTGATCATTTGCTCTTCTATAAACACTTGAAGTTCAGCTTGGCAAGTCCCATGAGAGGACACAACAACAAAGATGATATTTATCATTAGGCTTTTGCTCTGTTGCTAACAACCCCAGACTACGGATTTACAACAACTATTTATTTAGCTCCCAATTTTGTGGTTTGTCAAAGTGGTCTGGGCTCAGTCAGATGGTACTTCTGTTCTAAGCCAGTGTTGGCTGCTATCAGATCAGTAAGAACAAAATAACAGATTATTATTACCAGATGCATGGTTAGATCTTTATTAGATACCTTTAACTGCATAAGAAACCACTCCAAAACATAGGGGCATAATAATAATCAACATTTATTTTCTCACATAATATTATGGTCAGGGATTTGGGAGTGGTGGAGGTAGACGGTTCTGGCTCAAGATTCTCAATGAGATTGCTGTCAGTGTTGCCAAGGTGCAGTCACTTTAATGCATGACTGGAGCCCCAAGGTCTGTTCCCATGGTGGCTTACTCACATGGCTTACAGGATGGTGCTGGCTGTTGGCCACCTGGGATCTGTATCACATGGCTCTTAACATAGGGCTATGTAACTGTCCTCACAATATGGCATCTGGCTTTCCTAGAGTGATTAATCTGAGAGTGAGGTAAAAGCTTGAATATCTTCTTTTTTTTTAATGCAGTCATTTTGAAGGTTTTATTTATTTATTTGAGGGAGACAGAGAGAGACAGCAAGCAGAGGAGGGGCAGAAGAAGAGGGAGAGAACTTCAAGCAGACCCAAACAGTGCACGGAGCCTGATGCGGGGCTCCATCTCACGACCCTGAGATCATGACCTGAGCCAGAACCAAGAGTTGGATGCTTAACCGACTGAGCCACCCAGGCACCCCACTGAATGTCTTTTATGAAGGAGCCATGAAGCTGCACTCTGTCACTTCTGTAATATTCAACTAGTTACACAGGTCACACCTGTTCATTAGAGGAGGGGACTGAAAAACAGCATGACTCCTGGGAGGTGAGAATGATGTATAACAATCTTGGAGACTATTTTCTATGGTCTCTCTCTCTCTCTTTTAAACAAATTATAGTAAATCTACATATTATTACCAAAAAATAGTCTTTGGGTTTTAAATACAAATCTATTTAAAGATAGATTTACATCAGTGAGTAGGGGAACCAGAAAATTAGGTTTATATTTTTAAATGTCTTACTCAGACTGTGGTTTTAAAATAGTACCTATTATGGAATGACTTCTCTGTAAAAATTCTTCACATATTACATATTTTAATCCATATTATAACCCCCCTTTGTAGGTATTAATATTCTCATTTTAAAGTTGAAGAAACAAATTCAGAGTGCTCATGTAACTTGTACAAATGAATATAGCTACCAAATGGCAGAGGTGGGCTTCTAAGCCTGGCATATTAAATGTCAACCGCCTTGGGATTTCCAGGTAACAGCCCCGCGAATGTGTAAGAGGAGTTTGTCAGCATTCCCAGATAAAAGGATTGGGAGTAATTCTTTAGGCCCGAGTCTTTGAAAGAGCATGCTTATTTGTTCTGTCTAAATTTCCAATAAATAACAGACCAGCAGATATTCTTAGGTATCACTTAAGAATACTTTCCTCCTCCAACAATACCAGAAGGAATCTGTTTAGATCAGATACATAAAAGAAATAGCAAAAGTTTCCGTTGAAAGAAACAGAACTTCGGGATAGAAGACTTTCAATTTGGCGCGCCTGGGTGACACAGCGGTTTAGCGTCTGCCTTCGGCTCAGGGCATGATCCCAGCGTTCTGGGATCGAGCCCCACATCAGGCTCTTCCGCTATGAGCCTGCTTCTTCCTCTCCCACTCCCCCTGCTTGTGTTCCCTCTCTCGCTGGGTGTCTCTATCTCTGTCGAATAAATAAATAAAATCTTTGAAAAAAAAAAAAGACTTTAAATTTTTTCACTCATCGTATTCAAATACATCAAATACTCACAATATAAATACTTTTAGTGAACTTATGGGGCAACTAGAATCTCTTCTTTAAGGGAGCCCTAGCCTTGCTATGTTTCCCCTTCATTCCTTATAATTTTGTTTTTATTTTCCACGCTGACTCATCAATGTATTGGTAAATTCTTGAGATGAAAGTGAATATAGTTACACAGGTGGGGTAATACTGACAAAATGAAGCATTCTTCTAAATATTGTCTACTTGTGAGATATGTTTAAGAATAGCCTCGTGTGAAAATTGTTTTTCTGCTGCCTTGGAAGGTATTTAGAAAGTCAGTCCTGGGCTCAGGAGCAAGGTAATATTTTGGGTCTAAGCGGTACCTTAAAAGAACCATGTCAGTTATTCAAGTTCTTTTTCTTTTAATAGTTTCTTATTCTCACCCCCACAAGTAACTTTGGCTGCAAAAGCTCATGTTTAATACTTCTTTCAAAAAATATTTGTAGCACCTAGTTTTGACTTTTACCTTTTTAAAGCCTCCTACATATGGAATATACATATGTGTTATCTATGGGATGCTGGCAAAATCCAGTAAGTGAAAATCAAAGTGTTAAAAATAAAAAAATCAAGGCATTGTTCGAACCAAAATGGAAATACAATATATGCAAGATGACAATGTCAGCAACCAAGGAAATATTTATAATGGCTTGAGATACGTGGCTTTTCAATAATGTCCATTAAATAAAGCAAGACAAATATGCAGCATTTGCCTTTGATATTCTGGCAAACTTTAATTAAGTCAGTAACTTCATCACACCTTGGAAATTCCTTTGTAATTTTAAGTGGCAACAATTTATCCTTCCCTTTAGCCCTTCTGAGTTATTAGGTATAGTTTGTACAATTATCACATTATTCTGCAAGGAAGTTTGCATTTTACTTTTAGGGTTTTAACTTTTATTGCAAATGTTAATGCAATATTAAAATTCAGCATTTAAGTTCCCAGGAGCAAGGAAATGCAAAGGGCAAGGTTCTCCTAATGTGATTAATTCGTTATTCTATCTTAGGCTTCTCATTAGGACATGCATTTATGTTTCCAACTTATAAATTAAAAAACATTAAGCATAGTCCTTTCTTTCATGATTTTACTCAAAGGGGAGAACATTTCAGTTACTATCCTTGATAAAATCTGCATTTTTTAAAAAACTCTGTGTCCACAAATTATATTTCCTTTCCCACTCACAGATTTCTATGGTTCTTTATTCAGGTCATGTCTATATAGTATCAACCAGACTAATCCAAAAGTAAAACGTCCAGCAAAACATTCTTTTATAACAATAAAATAACACATAAATGCAGTCTTAATCTCTGTTTACAAAAATTCTTCCTATTCCTCATAAATGCTTAGACTGCTGCCTCTATAAAATAGTCCCTCTACCATAACCTGCATTATTATTTCTAATAAACAATTTTCAGTTTATAAAATGCTTTATAATGCCAAAATTTGATCAGTAACTAGGAGATACGATAGGCCCTGTTTTGGACATGAGTAGAAAAATTAAGGTCATGGGTTTAACTGTTAAACAGATCTAAGATTCAAACTTGAAATCAACTGAATAATTTCGATCTGTTAGGCAAATTATTTTATCTTGACTTTCTCAAGTGTAAAACAGGAGTACTGTGAAACTTATTAAACTGGGTTGTTACGAGGATTTAATCATATATATTACATGGGTGAGTAAAGGCATTTCATTATTCATATACACATGTGTATGCAGACATATAAAATTTTACATTAATATTCCTTTGAACTCATAACCTTTAATGATCATGTCAAATATTTGAAATGTAATATTTAACATGTGTTTTCTTTTCAGTAAAACATTTAAATTCCTAAAAGAATGGGATTTATGTTTTAACACTTGATCATAAATATTCAGTCAGAACCTACCATGATTAAATATAATGATGAATGACTATCTATAATGCATGCATACACACACATATAGGTATGTACTTTTAGAAATAATTAGATACATTTTAGTTCCTAAAATGACATAGTTCCCTTTTGGAAAGTATATGCAATAGTATTATTAAAAATATAGCTCACATTTATTGAACATCTACAATGTACCAGCCACTAAAGCACTTGATATATATTATTTTATTCTCACAACAACCCCATGATATAGGAATTATTAATAGGTCTCATTTTCAGTCGAGAAAACTGAGTCCAGAGAGATGATTATTCCATCAAAAACCATCAGCGTCTGTTTTCTAGTTTTCTTACTCTTCGCTGCCATACTTTATAGCTACTACAATTGATGTGCAGAATTACCTAAGATATTAGACCAAAGCCCAACCCGGTTGGAGATGAGATTTTAGGAAGAGTTGTACAATGTGATTACCTAATGAACAGATGAATTAAAGAGTTGGACATGAGGCAGAGGTCATGGTTAAGTTTAGTCTGTTCCGTGTTTCTTTGTAGATTTTTGATTCTGCAGGTCTCTCATTGAAATTCTTAAATATAAATATATAAAAAAATGTAACAGAATTTAAATATCAGATAAATTTAAAATTTTTTTTTAATTTAAATTCAATTTAATTAACATACAGTATATTACTAATTTCAGGGGTAGAATTTAGTGATTCATCACTTACATATAACACCCAGTGCTTATCACTTTATATTACTAGTTTTGGGGTAGAATTTAGTGATTCATCACTTACATATAACACCCAGTGCTTATCAGTGCTTATTACATATAACACCCAGTGCCCTCTTTAATGCCCGTCACCCAGTAACCCCATCCCCTGACCCACCTCCCCTTCAGCACCCCTCAATTTGTTTCTTATAGTTAAGATTCTCTTGTGATTTGTCCCCCTCTCTGTTTTTATCTTATTTTATTTTCCTTCCCTTCCCCTATGTTCATCTGTTTTGTTTTTTAAATTCCACATATGAGGAAATCATATGGTATTTGCCTTTCTCTGACTGACTTATTTTGCTTACCATAATACCCTCTAGTTACATCCACTTTGTTGCAAATGACAAGATTTCATCCTTTTCGATGGCTGGGTAGTATTCCATTGAATATATATACCACTTCTTCATCCATTTATCTGTCGATGGGAATCTGGGCTCTTCCCATATTTTGTATATTATGGACATTGCTGCTATAAACATTGGGGTTCGTGTACCCATTCAAATCACTAATTTTGTATTCTTTGGATAAATGCCTAGTAGTACAATTGCTGGGTTGTAGGATAGTTCTATTTTTAACTTATGAGTAACTCCATACTGTTCTCCAGAGTGGCTGCACTAGCTTGCATTCCCACCAACCGTGTAAAAGGGTTCTCCTTTCTCCAAATCCTTGCCAACATCTGCTGTTTCCAGAGTTGTTAATTTTAGCCATTCTGGCTGGTGTGAGATAGTATCTCATTGTGGCTTTGATCTATATTCCCCTGCTGCCGAGTGATATTGAGCATTTTTTCATGTGTCTGTTAGTCATTTGTATGTCTTCTTTGGAGAAATGTCTGTTCATATCTTCTGTCCATTTCTTGACTGGATTATTTGTTCTTTGGGTGTTGAGTTTGATAAGTTGTTTATAGATTTTGGATACTAGCCCTTTTTCTGATATATCATTTGTGAATTTCTTCTCCCATGCTATAGGTTGCCTTTTAGTTTTGTTGATTGTTTCCCTTGTTGTGCAAAACTTTTTATCCTGATGATGTTCCAATAGTTCATTTTTGCTTTTGTTTCCCTTGCCTTTGGAGATGTGTCTAGAAAGAAGTTGCTGTGGCAGAGGTCAAAGAGGTTGCTGCCTGTGTTCTCCTCTAGGATTTTGATGGACTCCTGTCTCACATTTAGGTCTTTTTTTTGTATATATGGTATAAAAAAGTGGTCCAGTTTCATTCTTCTGCATGTGGCTGTCCAGTTTTCCCAACACTATTCGCTGAAGAGACTGTCTTTTTTTCCATTGGATATTCTTTCCTACTTTGTTGAAGATTAGTTTACCATATAGTTGTGGGTCCATTTCTGGGTTCTCTATTCTGTTTCATTGATCTATGCATCTGTTTTTGTGCCAGTACCATACTGTCTTGATGACTACAGCTTTGTAATACACCTTCAAGTCTAGAATTGGGATATCTCCAGCTTTGGTTTTCTTATTCAACATTATTTTAGCTCTTTGGGGTCTTTTCTGGTTCTATACAAATTTTAGAATTTTTTGTTCCAGCTCTATGAAAAATGCTGGTGGTATTTTGATAGGGATTGCATTGAAGGTGTAGATTGCTTTGGGTAGCTCAGATATTTTAACAATATCTGCTCTTCTAATCCACGAGTATGGAATGTTTTTCCATTTCTTTTTGTCTTCCTCAATTTCTATCATAAGAGTTCTATAGTTTTCAGAGTACAGATCTTTTACCTCTATGGTTTGGTTTATTCCTAGTTATCTTATGGTTTTTGGTGCAATTATAAATAGGATCAATTCCTTGATTTCTCTTTCTGCTGTTTCATTGTAATGTATCAAAATGCAACAGACTTCTGTACATTGATTTTATATCCTACTACTTTGCTGAATTCATGTATCAGTTCTAGCAATTTTTTGGTGGAATCTTTTGGGTTTTATACATAGAGTGTCAGGTCATCTGCACAGAGTGAAAGTTCGACTTTATCCTTGCTGAGTTGTATGCCTGTTATTTCTTTTTGTTGTCTGATTGCTGAGGCTAGGACATCCAATACTATGTTGAACAACAGTGGTGAGAGTGGATGTCCCTGTAGTGTTCCTGACCATAGGGGAAAAGTTCTCAGTTTTTCCCCATTGAAGATAATATTAACTGTCTTTCATATAAGGCCTTTATGAAGCTGAAGGATGTTCCTTCTGTCTCTATGCTGCAGAGAGTTTTAATCAAGAAAGGATGCTGTATTCTGTTAAATGCTTTTTCTGCATTTATTGAGAGGATCATATGGTTCTTCTCCTTTTTTTTTATTAATGTGGTGTATCATGTTGATTGATTTGTGGATGTTGAACCGTCCCTGCGGCCTGGGAATAAATCCCACTTGGTTGTGGTGAAAAGTCCTTTTAATGTACTCTTGGATCCGATCTAGTATCTTGTTGAGAATTTTTGCATCCATGTTCTTCAGGGATATTGGTTTGTAATTCTCCTTTTTAATGGGGTCTTTTTCTGGTTTGGAGATCAAGGTAATGCTTGCATCATAGAATGAGTTTGGAAGCTTTCCTTCCATTTCTAATTTTCGGAACGGTTTCAGAAAAATAAGTATTAATTGTTTAAATTTTTGGTAGAATTCTCCTGGGAAGCTGTCCGGCCCTTGACTCTTATTATTAGGAGATTTTTGATTACTAATTCAATTTCTTTGCTGGTTATGGGTCTATTCAGATTTTCTATGCCTTCCTTTTCAGTTTTAGTAATTTATATATTTCTAAGAATTTATCCATTTCCTCCAGATTGCCTAATTTATTGGCATATAATTGCTCATAATATTCTCTTATAATTGTTTATCTTTTCTTAGACACTTTCTTTATACAGTTTTGGTTGTGATCTCTCCTCTTTCATTCATGTTTTTATTTATTTGGGTTCTTTGTCTTTTTTGTTGTTGTTGTTAAGTCTGGCTAGGTGTTTATCAATCTTGTTAATTCTTTTAAGAACCAGCTCCTAGTTTCATTGATCTGTTCTGCGTTTTTAAATTTCTATCTCAGAGATTTCTACTCTAATCTTTATCATTTCTCTTCTCCTGTTGGACTTAGGCTTTACTTGCTTTCTTTTTCCAACCCTGTAGGTGTAAGGTTAGGTTGTGTATTTAAGACTTTTCTTGCTTCTTGATGACCTGTATTGCTATATACTTCCCTCTTAGGACCAGCTCTGCTTCAACCCAAGGGTTTTGATCTGTTGTGTTTTCATTTACATTTGCCTCCATGCTTCTGCCTTTTGCTGGCCCTCCCAGGAAAGTGGTTGCATGACTGTGCAGTGGTCTACAGTTTATGATGACACAGAGCAGAAAGCTGGCACCCAGACTCATTGTTCTGTCTGCTTCCATGCTCCAATGCCTGGGAATAGTGCATCTCTGAAGTGCCATCCATCCTTCTTGTGACCCACGGGAACCTCAGATCGTGGTGTAACACCTGGGATTCCGCCCCACTTCACCACCTGAGCACCTTTAAGCCAGGCATGTTCCCCACTGTAGCAGAATTTTAAGAGTTCAGATTTTGCACTTTGCTTCTTATAGTGCTTTGCAGCAGCTTCCTTAAGCAGGCTCCCTCCCCACAGCCATATCCCCTCAGTGATATCACATTGGATTCAAGTCTCCACATCTCCTACCTTCCAAAAGGTGGGCACATTTCTTATTTTTGTAGACTTACAGTAATTTTTTCTCAGACCTCTGATTGATTTCTCAGTTGTTCAGAATGATTTGATAACTATCTAATTGTATTTGAGGGACGAGACAAACTCTGGGTTCCCCCATCTCCTCTGCCATCTTAACTCCCAGCCAGCTAAATTTTCAATGTGGTTATTTTTTAAAGGTTTAAGCTCTTTATTAAACACATGATTAATTGCTAAAACTTATAATGTCAATAAAAATAGAGCAAAAATAGTTTATTAACTGTCCTCAATCACAGCTTAATGTAGACTCAGCTCATCTCCAGGCTTGAATGAACCATGTAGTCGAAGTCACAAACCAGGTGGGTCTTGTTTTTGCCTTGTTTGGCTGTTAAATTTAGAGTTTGACTTTAATTACATGTTTTGTTTCCTAATTAGTTAAATGCTGTGATTATCTTAATCACTCTCTAAACCCGTAAGCCTGTGAACCACCCCATCTCTTTACTAAAAGAGAACCCTTCCCTCTCCTTTCTCCTCCCCTTATCTCTTACCCTTGCTCCCTTTTGGTTTTGCTGCTCACTTCTGCTTTTCAACCCTCTTCTCTCCCTCCTTTTATTAATATTCTACATTTCAGTAATAATGAACAGATAAGGAAACAGCACTATAAACACCATTTCACTAACCTTACTGCTCCTTGATGGATTGTTCGATCATATATGATCTTTCTAGACTGAGATTTTTTTTGTTTTTTTAGATTTTTGTTTGTTTATTCATAAAGAGACATTTCTAGCTACTTGACCACTTTCTTAACTCCAGAACTTGCCGTTAAAGTTAGCCTCAGGCTCCTCAACCCTGGTTTTATTACATTTGTGGCCAGTTGAATCTTTGTAATATTGTGTGCACTGTAGGATGTTTATTGGCATCCTGGGTCTCTACCCACTAGATGCCAGTAGCACCTTGCCCCTAGTTGTGACAACCCAAAATGTCTCCACACATTGCCAAATGTCCCCTGGGGTATAAAATTGAGAGCCACTAAGTTAGACACTTCCATTTCTCATTTCTATATTTCTTCTTTTTTTTTTTTCAGACTCTAAATCCTATATTTTCTCTGAAACTATTGAATTCTAGCTTTTGTGCCAATATTTGGCACAGAAGTTGCTAATGTATAACCTGCTCAATCTCTTAACTGTGTAGATACAGATTTGTAACATTTTCCCGCACAGGGGATGCAGCTGTAGGGCTGCAGAGTTCAATGTTAAGAAACTTACAGATGAAGGTTATCAAAGTGGAAATATACAATAGTCAGCTATGCATGTGAGGGTCCACTTAGGAAGAAGGTCAAGGCTGGAGATGCAGGTTGGTAAGTAGTCTTGGTGATATTGTTTAAAGATGTGAGAGTGTGTAAGGTGATTGAAGAAAACCGTGTAATTAGAAATGAGTAGGATGCAGAGGTTTCAACTGAGCAGATAGCTAGACTTAAATGATGCAATAGGGAATTGGATCCAAGAAAGAGACAGAAAAGGAGATGTTAAAGATGAAGAAAGGGAACAATAAGCCATGGTAATAGATATTGTTATGATACTGAAGTAATAATAATAGTGATAATTAATACAATAAGAACAACTCACACATAACATTTACTGTGACAAAACTAGAATAAGAGTATTTATGTGTATTCCTTTAATCTTTATGGTACCTCTGTGGCTATTATCTCTGTTTCATAGATGAGAAAATCATATCTATATCTATATCTTTATCTATATCTGTATCTAATCTGTGACTTTGCCCCCATCTGTTTGGTATAGCTTCGTGGTAAGTGAGGAAGTGCACACAATCTACAGCCTGACTCGGGTTCAGAGCCCAGCTCTGTGACCTGCTAGTTTTGTCCTCTTGAATAAATCGCATAATTACCTGTACTTCAGTTTTTCATCTGTTGAATGGGAATGATTGAGAAGATGAAATGATTTAGGGCTCTAAAGAGCTTGCCATCTAGTCAATGTTAGCTATTTGATAAACATCTATTATTTTATGTTGGTAGTATTCAAAATATTTTTTGTTTTATTAAACGGTGTGACCTCTTGAAAAATCTCCCTGACTCCATTGTGGAATATTAGAAAATTGCAAGGATATTGGTATAGGAATAAAATGAGATCTCACATGCAAAAATAATCAGAAGTGTATAGTGATTGATAGCCCTTAATGAACATTAGGTATGCAGGTTTAGCAAGTGGAGTTTGTATTTTGTAGAATTAAAGTTAAAAAATATGGTTCAACCAATATTCAAATGCCTTTAATAATTTGGCTACAATACTAGCTGCTAAGTAATGAGGAATAGTGGTAGCCAGTTGTGAACTGTATCTTTAGAAAGTGGGATGGAAGGACAGAGGATGATATTTTTAAAAGACAATAATTCAACAGTTAAGCTGCCTATTAGACATTGTTAGACATGATGCTAACCTATATATGCATTCTAAAATTTAATACGATATATTTCACACCCTTGAGAAGTTTAAATTAGGTTGAAGATAATCGTATTCATGTGAGCTGAGAATTTTCACAAAAAGAGAAAATATTCTTCATCAAAAAGGAGCTCACTGACAATGTGGGAGAAAATATTTGTAATATAAATATGATAGGTAGTAAATATTTATATTAAAGTTAGAACTTAATTGTTGATAAAAAAAGGAGTATTTCTCCTGAGCAAAAGATACCTCTAGGCAAATAACAAAAATAAAATGCAAATAAAAAGCAACAGATATTCTTGGGATATTAATATTTAAAACATGTTCAACTTCACTAATAAATAAGTGAAAATTAAAATAGCAACAAGATTTCATTTTTCACTAATAAGTTTGATCAAGACTAAATTGTACTGATGAAGATGTGGGGTGAATGGGCAACATCTTGCTGTTGCAAAGGGGTGAATGTGTCCAATCTCTCTGTAAAGGGTGTTCTGTTACATAATTTGTATAATTAAAAACAAACATTAGTAATTTTAAAAAAGGAAAGAAGAAACAAAGGATGAGATAAATGGAAAGAAGGAGGTGAAGAAGGAAGGAAAGAAGAGAGGTAGCCAAACTGTCTTCAAAAATTAAGGGAAGTTTCTGAGTTTGGTAAGAGAGATTCTTCTTCATTCATTTTCTAGACTGATTATTTAATTGAATTAATTGCTTCATTAGAAGCTAATGAAGAAGACATATTGTTTCAGTGCTGAATAGAAGCATCTATATTTTATATCTTATTTTTATCTTGATATCATTGTTTGATAGAGTAACCAAAGCAGTAAAACAACCACCTTGATGTGTATTTATTTGTGTGTATCTCAGCAGCTTCAAAAATTCCCAACTGCATATTAACCTTGCTTTCTCTGACACCTTTTAAATGATAGTAACATGTTTTACAAAATAGATGTGGCATACTTTTGTAATTCTAGTTTGGATCGTTGAAATAGAATACATATTTTAAAAAGATCTGGGTGTATTGGGTCACCTTGTGGGCTCAGTCAGAAGAATATGTGACTCTTGATCCCAGGGTCATGGATTCAAGCCCCGTGATAGGTGTAGAGATTACTAAAAAATGAAATAAACTTTAAAAAAAGATATGAGCGTATTATTGTTACCAGTTATTTCAACTGTGCCTATTATATAGTTATTTTACCCAGCATCCCTTAAGTGATTTTTTAGTTCGAGTTCTGGATTAGTTACCTCAAACACTCAAGTTATTTAGTGCATATTTTTTGTGAAGAGATGAACCAGAAAGAATTTCCTATTTAAAAGGAAAAAAAATGATTTTTAAGACCTCTATTTGATTCATTCAAATAACAAATGATTAAATGAATTGACTCCTTTATACAGACTGTAATACGCAATAATTTTAGATTGGGGAGGATTTCTCATCTGGAAAACACCAATTCCACATTTCCAAGAGAGTGAGCTTCCTTGAAAAGAACACTAAAACCTTAATGTTCATATATACGTGAAAAATATATGCCAATGGAAACATAAAAACCTGTACCAAAATGCATCTGGATTCTATGGAAGGAAATGCTCACATGTTTGCAATCACGTAAGTACTGAGTAAAGTCTTTAGACTTTCAGGAAAAACAACAATATAATTTTTTTCGCTGTTTTTCTGCCTTCATTGGACAGGCTACAGGAACACTTTCTGGCATATTTTTCATGCTGCTCAACATTAACATCAATTGAAAAAATAAAAAGGTAGTGCATCTTTGAGTCTCTTTTAAGCTTTTCTTTTACATGGTGTGTCACATTAATGCTGCCCTACAGGGAAATAATCAAAGAACTTTACTATAATACTGTGGTTCAGAAAGGAAACATGACAGCAGTACATTACTGCAAATTGAATTTAATGAGGTTCTTAGCACTGGGAGAGTGACTCTTTGAAACAGAAGCTATTCAATTGAGATCATTTTGATTATAATTAAATCATTTTACATTTACCACAGAGACAAGTTTAATCTTAATTAGACACTTTTATGGGGAGGTGAAGCCACATGTTTTATATTTTCTTGATCATATAGGAAAAGATTTATAATGTAAAGGATAAAAAACAATATGGCGTCCCTTTCAAGAGAAAGCTAAAATAAGTATTCTCAAAGTTCTTGGAGAGGGATGAGTTGGGCCGAGCAACGCCGGTGACTTGAGTTACCCATGGATACATGCATACCTATAAATGGATGAATATGCAAAATTGGTATTCATTTTGTTTCCTTTTCAGAGAGGCTTTTCCAAAATTCAGAAATTGTGCTTTGTGTAAAAGGTTATCAAATTAAGTGACAAAACTACTAATCAAAGTGAATTCAGTATATAGATCCTTGTTTTGGTAGCAAGCACACTTGAATTGGATTCCCCAAGACAATTCAAGCACTGATTCTGTCCTTTGCTAGTTTCTTAATCTTGGGCAAGTAACTTAATCTTCCTGTACCATATTTTATTCCCCCTAAAATAGGACTAATATCTCTATTTTAGAGTGAGTATGATAATTACATGAGATAAGAATGTGAAATTATATTGCAAATTTAAGATTAACATATCAATTTTCCTTATTAAATTGTATTCCAGACTTTAGAGTAATATGTAAATTTACCATATTAATATTACTGGAGAGATTGTGATTTTTTTGACATTCCTATAATTTTTGCTACAGGATTCTAAGATTTTACCTTTTTAAACATTCTTATTTTACACATTATATGCGTGTAAGAAAGTGAAAATTACAATAAAAGGAAAAGAACAATAAAAACCAATGTGTGTTTCTATAATTGATGTTTTTCCAACCATGAAATATCCAAAGCCTGTCTCATGTTTAAACAAAATGACATGACAGGAAAGTGGATGGCTTGAGGGATTTCTTGAGGATTAATGTGTTTGGCATTAGACACAAGCTGTAAGTCTAATCTAAGTTATCTTCAGTCATCTAAGACATTCAATCATCTCCCAGAAATTGAAACATTCGAAAAGTGCCCCTCCTGTTAACTTCACATAGGAAAAATGGCCGATTAAAGAATACCGTGGAGGGCATCCAATAGGAAATATTGGATAATGCTCTGAATTTTAAAGTCATTTTAACAAAAATGAGTTTTGCTAAAAACAAAACAAACAACAAAAAACAAAACAAAAACCTTATTTTTATGAACTAAAAATTTTCGAAAGACTTTCCAACAAAATTATTAAATATCCTTTCTCTTTGGGATGCCTGGGTGGCTCAGTTGGTTAAGCATCTGACTCTTGGTTTTAGCTCAGGTCATGCTTTTAGGGTCATGAGATTGAGCCCCATGTCAGGCTCTGAGCTGAGTATGGAGTCTGCTCGAGATTCTCTCTCACTCCTTCTTCCTCTCCCTCTGCCCCTCCCCCTGCTTCCGCTCTAAATAAATAAATACAATATTAAAAATAAAATCATTTCTCTTTATGCATATTTAACAGGGGACTTTGTTTTTATTCTTAGACATCTCAATAAGTTATCTTTGTAACAGATATTTTTGGCAGACGTGTTATAAATATCCTACAGACTAAAATATTTAGATTGTTTATTGGACTGTCACTCACGCATATGGATATTAACTCCATCAGTATTTCTTAGAATAACCTTTATGCAGGTAGCGTGTGTGTGTGTTTCTTTGTTGTATCCCTAGCGCCTAGCACGTAATTGTATAATTATTGGAATAAATTAATTTATTGTGGAGGTATTATCTCTAAGATATTAAATAGATATACTTGTAAAGATTCCACCGTATTTTTATTTAGCTCAAGTCAGATGCAGCATGTTATTGTGGACAATGTATAAAACTGGGTTAGATTCCAGTTTCCCTCATTTATTTAAATGTGTCTTTGAATAGATTGTAGCATTGCTCTTACTCTCCTGATTTTCATGATGAACAGGTTGGATAAGATGAACTTTAAGTTCTCTTTCAATTTAAATGATCTAACAAAATTTAGTAAGTTTCATTTACCACATGGGGGCACTTTTCCTGCTCAGCTCAGTCAATCTTTGTTTAGCCATTGAGTGTGTTCTACCAGAGATGATTTGACATGTTTATTTATTTTTTTAAAAGATTTTATTTATTTATTTGACAGAGACATCCAGGGAGAGAGGGAACACAAGCAGGGGGAGTGGGAGAGGAAGAAGCAGGCTCATAGCGGAGGAGCCTGATTTGGGGCTCGATCCCAGAACGCTGGGATCACCCCCTGAGCTGAAGGCAGACGCTTAACAACTGCGCCACCCCAGTGCCCCGATTTGACATGTTTAATTACTAATTTCTTTCTGGGCAATTTTGTAATCAGTCTGTGATTATGGAGAGAATGAAGGCAATTCACCATATATTGCATACACTTCTTTAGTGTAAGATCCCCTTGCAAATACTTCAGAATTCTTCAAAAATCAGATACTTGTAATAAATGCAGTTAGGTAGAGTAGGAAAACTGGTACTTTAGTTTTATTTTATGCTGAGCTGTAGTATGTTCCAGTCGGGTGGGAGTAGATGGAATGGTGGATTATAGGAGACTCACCCATTAAACCCTGCCTTTGGCATTACTTTCTTCAATTTCCCCTTACTTCTTTACATTCTACCTTTTTTCCATTTTCCTCTTGAAAATAAGGGCTTGTGTGGGAGACGGGGGGAAATTAGGTGAGGCGGGTTTGGTCAGGATTGAACAAGGGGAAAAGTAATAAAAGAGATGTTCTCCATGGTTCTCTTCTTTCACCAGAATAGGATTCTTCTCCAAAAACAAAGAACTGAGAGTATAGAAAAGACATAAAAGTGAGTTATAAGCATATGAAGAAAGTTCAACCTCAGTGTTAACACGGGAAATGCAAATTATACTAATGAAATAATATTTGTTAACTGTCAAAAGAGCAAAGCTTCTGAAATAACAATAAATGTTGGGAAAAATAAAGTGAAAGGGGCATTCCCTTGTACTGTACTGCACATCTGGGTGGAGAAACAATTTTTAGAATGGTCATTTGTTTTGATATTCTAAATCCATTATTATGGTCATAACTTTTAAATATCACAGATATGGACAAAGATCTGTGTTCAAGGGAATTGCAATGACTTTTGAATAATGGCAAGGAAGGGGGAAATAACCAAGGTCAAAAGCAGGAGAATGGTTACATTTAATTGTACGTTCATATAATAGAATATTATGCAGTTATTAAAATGACATTCATAAACAATATTTAAAGGGAAAATGATCACTCTGAACTATTGAAAGATAAAAACAGTATTCAAGCAGGATCCATAGGTGTAAAATATAGTCAGAGATCAGAGAATTAGAGAAAATGTATCATATCATCACAGTCATCTCAGTGTCTTCAGATTGCCTGTGATTTTTTTCTCTTTTTCTTCTTTCAGTTCTCCAATTTTTTCTCTTCAAATTTTTTTCTTTCATAAAAAGAAAATATTAGAGAATTACATGCCCCTTAGTACAAAGATAGTAACAATTTACATCCAAATGGTACTTTGTAGTTTGAAAAGCATTTCCATCTACACCAATTTATTTGAATCTAAAAATATCCACTCTCCCTCTTCGCTCAGTCTGCCCTGTGATGCTCACCTTACTTCTGAAGGCTTAGCTCAAGGTCTTTCTTTCATGAGGTCTTTGCTGAACCTGCCAGTCTCTCCTTTCAAAATAATGTTTTACTCATCTCTATTCTACCAAAGCCTTTACCACACATATATTCATTGAATAAATAAAGAGCCCACATGCTATAGACTGATATTTGTGTCTTCTTCCGCCCAAAATTTGTATGTTCAAGCCCCATCCCCAGTGCAATGGTATTCAGAACTGGGCCCTTGGGAGTGATTAGGTCAGAAGGATGGAGCCCTCATAAATGGGATCAGTGCCCTTAAAAAAGAGACCAGAGAGAGGTCTTGTTTTCTTTCTGTCTTGCGAGATAACAGCCAGAAGACCAGGAAGCAGGTCTTACCAGACACCAAATCTGCCAGTGTTTGATCTTGGACTTGCCAGCCTCCAGAACACTGAGAAATAAGCCTGTATTGTTTAAGCCAGGCAGTCTGGTATTTTTCTTATAGCAGCCCAGATGGAGTATTACATCAATGAATACGTGTTTCAAATGTAAGGTATAGGACTAATACTATTTTCTTCACTTTATGGAAGAGAAATGGAGGCTCAAGAGAGTTTCTTTCCCAAATGTCATACTAATGAAAATCAAAACCAAAACACAATCCTCTCGACTCTAAACTTAGTCCTCTTTTTTGATATTCTAATATTTGGAATCATGGGACAACGAGAGACAATAAGAAGTTAAAGGATCATCAGGTTTATCTCCATATTTGCCTTCGTCTGAGAAAACATGAATTCTTGGAGTTTGTTAATTCGTACAGATATTTGGAATCTTTCCCCTTGTGTCCTTAGGGGAGATGTACGAAACAATAAGTCCATAAAGGGTAGAAATCTGCTCCATTCCTTAAATGCTTGAGGGACAGGAACTAATTGAAAGAGGTGAATTTGAATAAAAACAGAGGAAACGTAATGGGGTTATGGTGGAGTAACAGCCACTGGAGATGTCTACTTTCTAATCCCCGGAAACTCTGAATATATTTGGCTTATGTGGAAAATGGGACTTTGAAGGTGCAATTAAAGGCTTTGAGAAAGAGAGATGATTGTGTATTATCCAAGTGGGTCCAATGAAATCACAAATGTCTTTATAAGTGAAACAGATGGGGCATCAGAGAAGAAAAACATGAGGAAAATAGAGGTCAGAGGGATGCAATTGCTGGCCTTGAAGATGGAAGGGAAGCCTGAGCCAAGAATGTGGGAAGCTTCTAGAAGCCGAAAAGGCAAAGAAATGTATTTGGTGACTTTAGCTCCAGGAGACCCGTTTCCATTTCTGACATCCAGAACTGTCAGATAATACAATTTTTGTTGTTTTCAGTTACTCAATTTGTGGTGATTTCTGAGAGCAGCAATAAGAAACTAATGTGGGGATGTTCCTTTTTCACTTGGGCTTTTTTCTTTCTTCTCTCTCTCTTTCAGGCTTTACAAACCAGTGCTGTTGACACAGTAAAAATCTAAAGCAACGAGGTCTCTGCCTTCCTCAAACTTATGTTCTGGCAGAGGCAGATAATAAACACATAAAAATACAAGAATATATGCAGGAGATGAGTGCTATGGAAAAGGTAGAAGTAGGCAATCAAATTAGGCTGTATAAAATGGTTAGATGGTTAAATAAATGAATAGAGCCAGCCTATGCAAAATTTCCTCTCTTGTACAATTGTCCACTGGCACCTGACTGATCACCAGCAGAAGGGGTTATTTCCTTCACAGGATTCACTTAGAACTTTCTTCTTCCCTCTTCATCATATTATCAGTGAGTTCTTCACCTATGGAGAACACGTGTAATATTTAATTGTACACTGTGTCTAGCACACAATACCCACACAAAAGATATTTTTCCAAGATTTATTTATTTATTATTATGGGGGGGGGGAGAGCGGGAGCAGGGGGATAGTCAGGAAGGAAGGAGAGAATCTCAAGCAGACTCCACGGTGAGGACGGAGCCAGACTCCAGACTTCATTCATCTCATGACTCCGGGCTTCATCTCTCATCATCAAGACCTGAGCCAAAATCAAGAGTCAGAGGCTTAATTGACTGAGCCACCCAGATACCCGCTGCACAAAAGAAGTTTAAGAAAGAGGAGTACTTGGGTGGCTGAGTCCATTAAGCATCTATCTGCCTTTGGCTCAGGTCATGATCCCAGAGTCCTGGGATGGAGACCCACATGGAGACCCACAATGGGCTCCCTGCTCCGCAGAGAGTCTGTCTGCTTCCCCCTGCTCATGCTCTCTCTTGTTTGTGTGCACTCTCTCTCAAATAAATAAATAAATAATCTTTAAAAAAGATATTTAAGAAAGGAAAATGATGGGGCAAATGGGTAGGAATAAAGTTAGGAAAGAACAAATATAGAATAAAAGGCAGGAAAAGTTGGGAGATGGAGAAAAGAAGAAAAAAGCTAAGAAAATGATGGAGGGAAGGAAGGCTGATACTCGAGAGCAGTTATATGAATGAACACAATGCATCTTATTCCCTAAATAAGCCAATCTACACCAATCTGTGCAGTGTAACACTTGTGAGGTGATCCTCCCATGCTGCCACGGATAGGCGCAACATTATGTATGTTTTATTGGTTGCTGGGACAATGCTGTCTCCTTAAACAGACTGTCCCCACTAGCTTAAGACACCTTGTTGTCTTGTGGCTCCTGGAAGTTGACTTCTGTAATGTTTCTATATAGCCATGGGAGACAGTAAAAGAAAAACAACAACAACACAACTCTCTGGCATTTTAAGAGTAATACGTTATGGGTGTATAAAATACAAAGGCAGCAGCATTTAGCTGCTATTACCTCTAGCAAGCAGGAACTCTGTTTCTCTGAATTATACTCATCGGTGGACTGTAATTGATTGCGGCTCTCGAATCATTTATTTTATAAAACTCAATAAAAGAAAGTGATGAAAATGTGCCAGATGATTTCCACAGAGGGAAGGAATAAAAGAGCTAGGAAAGAATGCAGCCTTGATTCATATTCATTCCCTGTTTTCTCAAATCCTTCCCCAGTCCTGGATGGAAGACTGTTCATTTCTCCTTGGCAGTTCCAGACCTAATGGGTGAAGCGAATTTCCCTGATGTTCTGTTTACCTCATTCTTGCTTTTATTTCCTTTGATAAAGACCTATTGGTATTAAAGATTGCAGGGGGTTTATTTTACATTGAGATTCTGGTTCAATTACTTCCAACTACATCGGTACACTGCCGAAGAGAGCTTCAGAAGGTAACAGAGCTAGTATGCAATGCTTTCCATCTCCCAGGTAGCAAATGCAATTGTTTTGTTTTTCACGGTCTTAAAATGACTGGATATCAGCAGCTTACACCCCGCAGGGCAAATCAGGATGCGACATAAAGTGTTCAGAATTGCTATGTTGGCATTGGTAGCAGAACAGTAATAACAGAGTGTGTCTGGACACAATAGGGCTTTTGGCAATGTCATCCGCTCATTCCCTGGTGGAGAATAGACTGTGTCATTGTGTCATTCCAACTCACCTTTTATTTTCCCTCCTCTTCCTTGACCTGGAGAATTTTTTTTTTTAGGATGAATTAACTCCTCCTTCCTTGCCATAAACACACCCTGATTTAAGAGCTGGCTGTGGCACTACATCTCTTGTTATGTGGCACAAAGATAACTCTCTCCAATAATCTCTGTTCTCAAGGGTTTCTTGCTTATCTGGCTCACCTCTGTTAAGTCGTGGTAACCTCCTAGACGTATTCAGCAACTGGCAAACTCCTTGGGCGTATATCCTTAAGAGTGGAAGAGGAGAGCCATGTACAGAAAGTTGTAGATTATTTACCCAACCCCCACAGGCACCCCCACACACACACATACACACATACTTTACTTATTTAGAGCTATTCCACAATTAGTAGCTAAGATTTCCATTCTTTTCAGTCATTTTTAGCTAAAGAATCACTGCCTTTGAAAACTCAATGAGTTATTGCCACCATTGTATAAATAGGATGCTAATCTTTCTATACAGCTATCCTCTTTTTTAGCATTCTGTCTGCCTAAACCTCGTTGTTTGCAGTGTGATGAATTTATTCAGCCATCTAGATTTTATTTTGTTTGTATCTCACTTCTTTACAAAACTTATGTGAAATGGCTGACCAACTTTTTTTTTTTTGCAACCAATTTATATAATCTTTTAACTGAGGTTTTATATGTATATATAATTATGCAGTGATGTGTGTGTGTGTGTGTGTGTGTGTGTGTATGAGGAAACAACAACAATCATGACCCTGATGGGGAGAAAATGTTTTCCTATACCCGTTGATGTTCTTTTGGCTTGTCTAAGAATTCAAATGACATGAGATGGATTGACAGGAGAAAACTCAATTTAATTACCTGTGCACAAGGACTCCATGAGCATATGAGACCCACAGACAGTCAGATGATTAAGGCTTATATACCATCCAGAGCTTCAGAAGGTTCTTTCCTCCATGGGAAGGAAGACAAATCATAGGTAGATAACAAAAAGTAAATGTTTGGTAAACAAATCCTTGGTGGGCAATACCAAAACAATGGGACCTAGAAAGGAATTTTAGCCAACAGACTTGGCTAGGTTCCTCCTTGTCTACCATGCCTAGTTCATATTATATTCTAGTTTTATAACTAGTTATATAATAACTAGTTATCCTATTATCTATTGTGATAGATATTATATTCTAGTTATCTATGGTGATAGCTCCCTTCCTGGAACAGGTCCTATATCTAAATTCTTTTAGGCAGTTGGGGGTGGGGAGGAGTTTAAAAAGAAAACTTCTTGAATGTTCTGTTTCTTAAAAATAATCAACCTAAAATGATGCCACATGCCGAAGAGACACAGTCTGGGCTGGCAAATTTTCTCCCCTATAACATGTTCCATAAAAATCTACTACAAGGTAGCCCAGAGACAATATTTACTGGGTTCATTGGGTTTGATGTTATAGAGGACTTCCAATTTCACTTTATGTATTAATCTCATAGTTTTGCCATGTACAAGGCATTCATTTTCTCTCTATTTCTGATTCTCCACAAAGAGATTATGTTACTACCTGTTTTATGCATAAGGTTCATAGATAAGGTTCTTTCCATACTATGAAAGCATTTTTAATGGAAGCAAGCATATGATATCATAGGATAATCATCAACCCATTTGAATAATCCAAATGGGAGCCCATTTTATTTCATTAATTTGTGTTAATATCAGCAATTAGCAAAGAAAAAAAAAGTGGGATAATATGGCATAAAAGACTATTGTTAGGGTGACTGTCCTGCAGAATTCCCTTAACTTTCTTAAATAGTGTCAATGTCATCCCATGAATGAGGAGAATTCTTCAAGCCCCCCCCCCCCCATTTAGAAATGGTTTCTGCAATGAAGAGCAGAAACTTTCCTTCTACCTTCAGGTCTTCTAGCGATTTGCAGTTTCTTTCTTTGCCTTATTCCCCCTTCTGCATTGTTAAATGTTCATATTTTAAGTTCTTTGAACTGTGACCTGAACTTCTTAAAGAAAGTGAACTACGAAGGTCTAACTTTCAAAATAATATGATAGTCTGCTAGAAGAAATTGCCCACCCATATGTTGGAGGAACTGGTGGAGAAGTGGAGCAGAGAGAGGCTGTTCTTTCTCTCCCTTCCTTTGTTTCTCCACCTCCTCTGCCTGGAGATTGAACACCTCCACTGACATTGTCAACAAAGCTATTATTCCACTCATTGGTCAATAGATGCTCATTTTCTGCTAAATGCCTGGGAAATTGATGCATTGTATGCTGATCTTTTTCTTGGGTTTATTTTCTCAGGGAGAGTAATGCTTAATCTGTATTATGCAATCCCTGATTACGAGGCTGGGGGTGGGAGATTAAATCATAACTCACCTACACAGAAAGTCAGATACAAAGAGCAAATAGAAAGGATAGGCATCCTTTTTCTGGAAAGGAAAGGGGCCGGTCACTTCAGTCTTCTAGGATGAGTAGATGCCTGTCTTACCTTCATGAAAACCTCTGCCTCTCCATGGAGTCCATAGGGAAACAAGAAAGTGTCAAATGTAACAGGCTCTCAAATCAGAAAGTCACCCATTTAAGATGCCGGTTATTCAAAATGGGTATTCTCAGCCTCTGGGTTGAAGAAAGAGTTTATGTGAAATACATGAATATTTTGGGAGAACTCTGTGTAAGTTCAGTTACAGGTTTTTTGGTTTTGTTTTTTGTTTTTTGTTTTTTGCTAGGAATGTTAACATTAAATGGTAATATATAAACAAATTCTAGTTCTTTTCCTGTCTTATAACCTGAGGCAAGCCCTAAATTTACCAATTCAAGTCACTTTCTTTGAAGAACTTCCTGTAAGCTTTCTACCTTGGAGGAGAAGTAATCAAGTTCAGTATACACTGATTGTTTCTTTCGTGCATATTTCCTCTGCGCATGGTGTACAGTTCTTCTCCTACCTTCTGGTACAGTTGTTTGTTTGCGCTTTGTCTCTGGTTTCATGAATGCCTGAAGGCATAATAATGCCTAGCTCACTGAGTTGCTGTGAAGTTTATGTGAAAGAACATATGTTGATTCCCGTCTTCTGGTCCTGTTGCAGCTCTGAAGATGCAGAGGAAATTGGATACTTGGGAAAGGGAAAAGCTCAGGTAACCTGCTTGGCCCAGCATTGGTAAAGGGGGAGCTGCCTGTAAGTCCCCTCTGAGTGGTTTGGAGCGTTTCTCTAGCCACTGCATTGTATTGGTGGCCAGTGGGTTCTATTAGACTCACAGACATGATCTCTTGGGTGGCTGTCAAGTTTTATCTATTTTGATATACTTTTTTGCTTATAAGATAACTAGTCAGCATTTCAAGATTTAATTTTATTTTTGTTTATTTATTTGAGAGAGAGAGAGTGAGAGAGAGCATGAGAGTGGGGTGAGGGGCAGAGGGAGAAGCAGATTCCCCGCTGAGCAGGGAGCCCGATGTGGGGCTTGATCTTGGGACTCCAGGATCCTGACCTCAGCCAAAGGCAGACAGACACTTAATCGACTGAGCCACCGAGGCACCTGTTGTCAGCATTTCAAAATCAAAAGTTTTGATATAAAAATCTAAATCTCCTGCCACACTTGGCTGTAGTCCTATATGACTGAAGCTAAATGAGAACATAACATTTATTTATTTATTTATTTATTTATTTATTTATTTATTTATTTGAAAGATGCACATGTAGCTTGGTGGGGGGCGGGAGAAGAGGCAAAGAGAGAGAGAGAGAGTCGTAAGCAGTCTCCATGCCCAACACGGAGCCCAACTCGGGGTTTAATCTCACAACCCTGAGATCATGACCCGAGCCAAAATCAAGAGTCAGAAACTTAACTGACTGAGCCACCCAGGCATCCCAAGAATATAACTTTTAGATGGGTGTTCTGCACCTTTTCATACTCGTATTTTGGCCTGCTTGCTTCATTCGTTAGTGCGTCTCACTTGGCCTCTGGAGCCATTTGGGGTTGAGACTCCCTTCTAGAATCATAGCTTCTTCAAAGACTTCATGATTTGTGATATGAGCATGCTTTGCCCACATTGTTCTTTTCCTTCAAACTCCACCTTCAACTCTATATATTTGCTTTCCTAAGCTAAAAAAAATATGCACATACAACATAGGTTGTACTTCTCTTTTCTTAGATATTTAGTTCAGTGTTCTGAATAATTACACTAATTTTATAATGTCACATTCAGGGTTTATAATTTGGATGAGCATATATTCTTTTATGAAAAGTAGGGTATGACTTAGAGCAAGAACTTTGAAGTAAAAATGCCTTGGTTCTGCGAGACTGAATCTACTAACATATAATGACCAGACAATGTATGAAATTAGAAGTTTGACCCACACCCTGCAGGGACTAGACGAGGAAGCCAAACCCCAACCTCTGTAGCTTTGACACCAGTTAGGACTTGATTAATAACAGACAGCTTCCCTAATTTTTGCCCCTCCTTCCAACTTAGGGCCAAACAGAGAAAGCCAGATATGTTCACCTGACCACTCATATAGGATACCCCATTTCTAGTTAGCTCACCTCAAGTTTCACTGTACCAACAGCCTCCAATCAGAGGAACACCTGAAGCCTTTCCTTTCTTACTAAGTTTTGCAACTCCCCTGACTGCCTTGGAGTCTCTGCCAATTGCAAATGCAAGTGATGGTGGCTGACTCCTTGCTTCGGAGTAAATAGCCTTTGCTTATTCTCATTTGGATGGTTTTCATTTATTTCCACAGCTGAAATCTTTATTCCTGCCACTTATTAGTTATATAACCTTGTGCACATTTCTTACCCTCTGTAACTCTTAGTTTCTTCATTCTGAAACAGAGATGTTAATGATACCTACTGCACAGAATCTAATCAGTTAATACAATATAAGAAAATACATGTAAAACTCTAAAAGTGTCTGGTACACTGTAAGCCCATAATAGTGCTCAGTATTTTTATTCATTATAATTATTTTTAGGTATGAGGAAACAAACAGAGAACAAAGGGCTTACATGAAGTTCACTGAAAATGTCTGATCTGGGTGCAAATTCTCTCCTGGGTTCAAGTTTGATGTTCTTTCTCCTGCTTCACCCAATTCCACTTTGCATGCAGAGCACAATCAGCAAATGTTTTCTAAGTGAATGCATGAAAGAATAAGTAAATGAGTGAGCAGACTGAATTGTTACATAAGTTGCAAATACCGCTATGGATAAGGGGAATAATCATTCACTCAACCAAAAAAATGCATGTGTCGGGAACCAAACCGTGTTAAATCTTGTAAGGGGGTAAAATGATTTTAGAGCTGGAAAGTGTATGAGGGATCATTTAGTCCCTGTGGTTTTCAAACTTTTTCAAACTCCACAATCATAGAAATTCAGAAAGGAAAAGTTTTTACAGCAATACCTAACTAGCTAAACTCTAATCATAGATCCTTTTTGGTTATAAATGAAAGACTTTTCATTTTTCTTTCTTAAACTTGATTTTTCCTATAAATATTGTTTGTGAATAATCTACCGATGTCAATCATTAATTTTCAGTAAATGGATAAATCATGACCAAAACTAAGAAGCCGCTGAAACACTTTAATAAGACTCATGTGTTTTAGTTTGGAGTCCCTCAAAAGCAAACCATGAGGCAAGGATTTGTGTACAAGTAGTTTATTTGAGGAACACCCCCAAGGAATACATGAGGTAGTGGGAAGTGAGATGGGGAATAGGGGAGAGCCAATAAAATGGTGTATTGATAAGTGTTTTACTCTTATGGGCAACTGTTCTCAATTAAACTGGGGACACTCTGAAAGACAGTGAGGAATAGTCTATAGAACTGTCCCCATGAGGTGTGAGGCTGAGATTTCAGTCCCTCTTGGACTGAGGGATGGTCACTCCCAACTGCTTCTTGTTCCACCTCTTATAGGCTAGAGACTCTCTTATGACAAGAGAATGCATATCTGCAGCCAGAGAGAGACAAGAAGTGATAAGTGTTCTAGAATCATCTGCTGGTGACCTCCAGGGTAACCCGAGGGCCTAGGATCAGGACAGGACAATATCTGCTATCTAAAGTCTTAACTTGAGAAAGGACCGGTTAGGGTATTTGTTTTAGCTTTGTGTCTTTATCAAAATTAATAATGTTGTAAAAAGCAAATGTTAAACTGGAGAAAATATAAATATGGCAAAGGATTTTATCTTTCAAACATAAAAAAATGTGTAAGGAAATAGCTAAAAAGAAAAAAAAAAAAGGCCTGATAGGGAAATGGGTAGTAGCAGTGAACACTAACTCATAAATGATAGACTAGAAATGGTAAAAACATGGGGAAGGGAGTGTTCATTATTCCATTAATCTAAGGAAGTTTATTAAAAGTGAGAGCTAGATTTTTCACATCTGCTGCCAAGGTGGAGGCAACCTTTTGGAAAGCAATTTGGCATCTATGTCAAAGGCTTTAAAGTTCTTCATTCCCTTTGATTCAGTCATTCCACTTTCTGAAAATACAGCCTAGGGAAAAATGCAAATAGATAAGGAAAAAATACACAACTTCCTTGAAGCATATGGAGAAGTTTAAAATAATAAATAATCTACATGGACAATATCACGCAGATGACTAAATATATTATAGATCCATGTGAAGTATATTATGTAAGCACTTTGCAAGGAATTTTCAATAGCATGCTGCGTTAGTCTTATTAGTTTGAAAGCAACAAAGTTTCATACAAAACACATAAAAGGTGTAATATAACAGTGAGGACTTGGCACGCACCACTTCCTGTTAATGTGTATTAACTTGCTTAATTTTCGCCAGGCCTCAGTGACTGACTATTCTTACCATCCCCATTTTACAGAATAATAAAATGAGCTGTTAAGTATGTTGTCCAAAATTACACAGCTAGAAATGATGGAGTAAGGATTCAGACCGAAGCAAAGTGGGTGTAAAGCCTGCAAGACTCTCCACCAGTCCTTTACTACATTTCACAGGAGGCTCCCAAAAGGATAAACTGAATTTGGGATACTGTTAGGCCCTGGGCAGCAGAAAGGACATGTCATTCTTTAGCACTCGTTCTCTCTCTCTCTCACTGCCTTCTCTTACTCCCTCCTTCCCTCTCTCCTTCTCCTCTTTACTCATTGTGGAGAGCCCTCTCCACCAAGCTGTACTATAGGGTATCAGGTATTTAATGGAGAACACAACTCTCGCTAGGTACCCACTCCTGGATCAATTCAAATGAAAGCCAATCTAGAGCTTTCTGAGCTAAGAACTCCCACCTAAAGAAATCATGATTGTTTTTAGTAATGCTACTTATTAATGCTATTTAATGCTATTAATGATAATTATAATTATTATTAATTATTAATGATAATTATATTATAATTATTAATAATTATATTATAATTATTATAATTATTATAAGTTCTCATGCTTACAGTGTTTTATACACTTATATTTCCTCATAGGATTATTAAAATAACCTTGTGAAGCATCTAAAGCAGACACTAAAATCCCATCTTTTATTTTTTGTTAAATTTTTTATTTAAATTCCAGAGTGTAATATTAATTTCAGGTGTACAATTCAGTGATTCAACACTCACATTAAACACTCGGTGTTCATCACAAGTGCCCTCTTTAATGCCCATCACACATTTAACCCACCCATCTCTCCGCCCACCTCCCTTCTGGTCACGATGAGTTTGTTTTCTGTAGTTAAGTGTCTGGTTTCTTGGCTTGCCTCTGTCTCTCTCTCTCTTTTTCCCTTTGCCCAATTGTTTTGTTTCTTAAATTCCACACATGAGTGAAATCAGATGGTATATGTCTTTCTCTGACTGATTTATAAGATCCCATCTTTCAGATGAGGAGCATGAGCATTAGAAAGACTCATAGTAACAGATTTCTTACAAGGTGAGATTGATCAGACAGACCTGGCTTCAAATCCTACACTCCTACCTGCTGGCTGTCTTTAGGTAGGTTACTGAGCCTCTCTGTTTCTCTCTGTAAAATAAGAGCATTCCTAGCACAAACCCCATTGGTTGCTGTGACATTTAAACAAGATGATGCAGGAAGTCCAGAAGCCAAACCACTGTTCTTTGTTCTTTTTGTTTTCTTTACATATCTGAGGAGTTGCTGTAATCTACACTACAGAGCTAGTAAATAGTAAGCCTTCTGTGATGCTTTGCTCTTGTTACCACTTCTAAAGGTAAGAAAGAAGCAACTTGTTTCCTTTTAGACTCCGAGCTGGCCCTGCAAGAAAGGTCTCAGTGCCCCACTGCAAGGAGTGTGGTTAGCCAAAAATCTTCAGGGGATAAATCCTTTAGGATCTGCCTTAGCATTTCAGTCAAGGTCACACTCTTCTTGGGGCAAAGTCTAGCCAGCGATGGATCATCTAAGTCAGTGGTAGCTGACATCAGCTCTTCTCAAAGCAGCACCCAGAGGGAAAAAAAAAAAAAAAACAAAAAAACCCAAAAACAACAACAACAACAACAACAAAACTGAGCTAGAAGTTGGTGCAAGGGTACAAGGACTTAGTTATTTCCATCCAAGGTAGCATTCTGTAGTGGGTAGTCCTTTCCCAGACTCTCAGTGGACTGGAAGAGATTTTGCCAGGTCAAACGGTCCCCGTTGTCCAATCCTGCCTTTGGCTTTTGGTTTTTCACGGGTGGTACTTCCAAATGCATGTCAGCATGTGCTTTCGAGACAATAACCAGCTCATTGCTTAATGTAGCCAGTGAAGCCTGCTTCCAGGCCGAGGTTTCTTGACTTTGGTACCACCGACATTCTGTGTTGAGAAGCATGTCCTCTCCATTCAAGGAGCTTCAGCAATATCCTTGGCCTCAACTCACTAGATACCTGTACAACTGCCTCCCCACCGCACCCTGCCACACATACATCACAATAACTAACATTATTTCTAGGAACTGCCTAGTGTCCCCTGCTGAGGACCACATGCCTTCACTTTGCCAATGAGGAAACTAAAACCAAAAGAGTTAACTTTCCTTGCCCAGTTAGAATTTAGATTAGCTGAATTCAAGAGAGAAGTAGGCCTAGAGCACAGGTTTCTATTTGTAATCCAGGGCTCCTTTTAAATTTTTAATTAAAAAAACACAGAATTTACAAGAATGATAGCATCATCTTCTACTTTCAGACTGGAAGAGCCGTAGGTGAAAAATTCCAGAAGAAAATAATTTTTGTTCATTTTCTTCTTTATACCTCCGTGAAGGAGATGCTGTAACCTCTACCACATCACAGCCAGGAAAACTATAGAGTTCAGTGCCACCTCGGTTCAAGTTTAAATCTCTCCTGTTTAATTGGTTCTGTATGGAAACCGTTGAAAATCACTGGGTCTTCCTCCAAATGGACGTAACTCATCTGGATCTGTTCAGTACAGATCAACCTTCTATATAACCTTCTGTGTCATCTCTTGTAAAAAGAGTTCCGTGCATTCCAGTGCCATGACCTTTCTGTGGAGATGAGGTGGATCCTGTGTTTTCCTGGTGTCCATTCTGTGGCTCTTGCAACCAGAGCTCTTAGCCATCTCTTACTGTCAGTGTCTTGCCCGATTTCCCCTCTTGGACCATGATGGCCTGAGCCTTTCAACATTTGATGCCTAATTCTAGAATTCTTTTTTTTTTTTTTAAGATTTTATTTATTTATTTGACAGAGATAGAGACAGCCAGCGAGAGTGAACACAAGCAGGGGGAGTGGGAGAGGAAGAAGCAGGCTCATAGCAGAGGAGCCTGATGTGGGGCTCGATCCCATAACGCCGGGATCACGCCCTGAGCCGAAGGCAGACGCTTAACTGCTGTGCCACCCAGGCGCCCCTAATTCTTAAATTCTTAACTCAGTAGATGTTTTGGGAATTAACGAACAAATGGAGAAATGATTAAAAGCAGCCAGGTGGGGTGTTATATGCAATGGATGAATAACTGAACTCTACCTCTGAAACTAATGATACATTGTATATGTTAATTAATTGAATTTCAATATAATAATTTTTTTTTAAAGCAGCCAGATGACTCTACCAAGAAGATCATTATAAAAGGAAAAATATGTGGGGTTTTTGTTTTGTTTTGTTTTGTTTTGTTTTCTGATTCCTTAGGAGTTTGCTGTGTGCCTTACCCGAATCTTGACTGTCTTCTCAGGCAAAGTGAACAGCAAGGTGTCTTGAAACATTCCTATCAAATCAAATACTTTTGCAAATGTTCGGTTCCGGCATTCAGTCCCACGCTCACCTAAATGTAATGCAGGCATGTCTGTGGGATAATATCTAACCTTACCAGTAGCTCATTTTACCTTTTGCTCTGAGATTTAAAAGCCTGATCCTGGGGTAATGAATTTGTAATTCAGCACAGGAAAATCTGTTGCCGAATGACTGACAAAAGTAATTCAAACTCTTTTTATAAACCTCATTCTATCCATTGCCAGGCATTATTATGGAACAATAATGATTACACTATCCTCAGGGGAAAAAATCTGTAAAGCAGTACTATGTTTATTTAAATATTGTTTATCCAGGTATTTATTATAATAAGATAATGATCTTACTGTGAATTAGCTATCAAGTGAGATGTTCTGTTTGTTTGTAAAGTTTAATTCTACGCTAAAAAATAATCTTGGGATGTAGTCACTGTAACAGCTAATGAATAAATATGAAGCTTATTTTCAAGCCATTTACACATTAGGAAATTTAGGTTTTAGCCCTCATTATTTTATCACATTCAATATAAAATTATAGGCAGGCTTTGTCTTGATAAGTGAAATAATTTGCATGCATCAATCACAGCAAGAAAAGCAAGGTTTAACATTTCTCATATATTAATACTGATGTGCAATTTGAGTTTTAGCTTGAAAGGGTGAAGAAATATTTCTTCGGTGCAATTAGTGTAGGTCTTATTGCTTGAATAGCAATGCTTGTCAATCAAATAGTATTTATTAAGTAATAATATTTACTTAACACTGAGCTGAATGTTGGAATATAAGAACATATAAATAATTTTAAAGTATGATCATGACTGTCAGAAACAGTATACTCACATTGAGAAGATGATATATATGTATGTGTATAATGTGTTAATTGACATTTTTATTTTTATTTGAACTTCAAGATTTCTTGAGTCTAAGAGGTATAATTCAGGAAAGGGCCATGATACAATGGTTCTGGAGTTCTGGATTGAATCCCAGCTGCATTTTTACCAGCTATGTGCATACCAGCTTAGACATATTATATGCAGTCTCTAGCCCTATGATTCTCAAACTGCTGCATATCAGAATCACGTTAGGTAGATTTTTAAAACCCCAAAGCCCAGGCATCAGGTTTTTTTTTTTTAAACTTAGGTTTCAGGGTGATTTCAGTGAGCACCCAATGTTGTGAATGATTAATCTACTTCACTATTTCTTAAACTCTCATATGAACGTCAGTTGTCTTATTCACTAGGGAAGGTGCAGGTTCTCACTCAGGAGGCTTGGCGTGGGACCTGAGATTCTGCATTTCTCACAGGCTCCCAGTTCACGGGCCACACTTTAAGTGGGAAAGTTCTAGCCCACAGTTTTGTTATCTTTAAATGGAGATACCTCTTGGAGGGTTGATCTAAAGGCTAGTCATCAGGCACCATGCAAATCACATGGTATATGTATCTTATAATAGCTATGGTTATAGTATTGATTTCACCTCAACTTCCCCCAAAGTATTCACATAACTAAGGCGAATCATCTCTTTCTAGGATGGATTATATCTGATTTAAAAAAAAAATACTTTAAATTCCTTTTCTTTCCCTAAGTAGGCAAAGGCTAGTTATTGTTACCAGCCCTGAAGCTTATACAAGTGCTACAGCCCACACTCATTTTCCTGTGGCTCCATAGTTCTCCATCTTGGCTGGAATCACCTGGAAAAGTTTTACAGCATACCCAGTGCCTGAGCCACCCCCAAATGGAGTAATTAATGTCCCCTGGGGATTGGGGTGGGGTGATTCATTGCAACGGTATTGTTAAGCAACACAACTCACCTAATTTTCTGCATTCCATTTATTTGCCTTTTTATTCAATTAGCATGCATTGAGCTTCTAAGATGCCAGCGTTGTGCTGGGCAGTCAAACTGATACAAAAATAAGTGATAAATAACAATTAGCTATTAAGATCTTGGTACTAATCCCTTTATTATTTTTACAACAAATCTATAGGATAGATATTGTTATTGTCAAACTGATACAAAACTGATACAAAAATAAGTGATAAATAACAATTAGCTATTAAGATCTTGGTACTAATCCCTTTATTTTTTACAACAAATCTATAGGGTAGATATTGTTATTGTCAAACTGATACAAAACTGATACAAAAATAAGTGATAAATAACAATTAGCTATTAAGATCTTGGTACTAATCCCTTTATTATTTTTACAACAAATCTATAGGGTAGATATTGTTATTGTCAAACTGATACAAAACTGATACAAAAATAAGTGATAAATAACAATTAGCTATTAAGATCTTGGTACTAATCCCTTTATTATTTTTACAACAAATCTATAGGGTAGATATTGTTATTGTCAAACTGATACAAAACTGATACAAA
Source organism: Ailuropoda melanoleuca (assembly GCF_002007445.2). NCBI lineage: Eukaryota > Metazoa > Chordata > Mammalia > Carnivora > Ursidae > Ailuropoda > Ailuropoda melanoleuca. The sequence continues at coordinate 69,910,020 of NC_048233.1, read as the reverse complement.
AATAAGTGATAAATAACAATTAGCTATTAAGATCTTGGTACTAATCCCTTTATTATTTTTACAACAAATCTATAGGGTAGATATTGTTATTGTCAAACTGATACAAAACTGATACAAAAATAAGTGATAAATAACAATTAGCTATTAAGATCTTGGTACTAATCCCTTTATTATTTTTACAACAAATCTATAGGGTAGATATTGTTATTGTTATTACATCACATGACAACACTGTTCTCTAGGAATTTATAGTGGAGTATATCATAAGACTCAAAGAAGGCAGTAGAAAGACCTGTGGAACCATAGATGTAGTTTTATTTTTGGAATATGTTCTTCACATTTCCTCATCTTGGATTTCTTTTCCTTTTTTATGACTGTTAGGTTCATCAGCTCAAGAATAGTCTAAAATACTAAGGTCAAGGACCACATTTTATAGTTATTTTTTACCCTATGACCTAGCAAAAGACTGAAAACAAAGTGTGTTTTCTGTTTGTCTGTTTTTCTGTCTTCATCTCTGTGTGTATGTGTACACATACATATATGTACACAGTTTTATTTATATTTAAACTGTCTTTTAGATCTTTATTTTACTTCCTCCCCCCCCCCTTCCAGGATTCTCTGCACTCCTTAATCTGGGTATTTATAGCCCTCATCAGTTGTAGGGAAATGTATTCATTAACTCTTATATATTACTCCCCAAACCCTCCCTATTGCCCCATTTATAAACTCCTTTTAAGCATATGTGGGCTCTTCTCATTGCAGATTCTGAGTTTTTTAGCTTTTCTTCTAATGTGTTTCATTCATTTACCTTTTGGGGGATGGGTTGTAAATTACTTCATCAGTTGCACCTTTAGTTCACAAACATTACTTTCCATAGTGTCTAATTGAACATTTAATGCATGTATTAAGGTTTTCTTTCTTTTTTTTTAATTTCTATGTGCTTTTTTTTAATCCTCATAGTTCTATTTGGTTATTTTTCAGCTTTTCCTGTTCCATATTCAAAGTATCTTGATTCCTTTCTTTCTTCTTCTTTTTTTTTGGAAAGCATCAGTATTTTTTTTTTTATTATGTTATGTTAGTCACCCTGCAGTACTTCATTAGTTTTTGATATAGTGTTCCATGATTCATTATTTGCATATAACTGTCTTATATTTTTTATTAAATTACTTTATGTCTATAAGATTTATAAAGATATATTTTGTGTAGTCTTTTTATAGTTTCTCAATTTTAAAATATATTGGTTTTATTCTACCTGTCTATCTTCTAAATGTTCATTTATGAAGGGAATATTGTAAAAGTGTTTTGAAATATTCAGCTTATTTTTACTGTGATAATGAAGATCATTCCAGTGTAGTTTTGTCAATGCTTATAATAAGAGTTCTACCAGCAATATCATTAGACTTGGCAAAGATTTCTGCTAATTTTGGATTCTAAGGCCAATGATACATTTAAACTCAGTATATAGAACATCAAGCCTAATATTTCAGCAGAGTTTATGCTTTCCTCTCCCAAATCTCTGTTGTGACATGTTTTCTTATTGGTTTTCTGTACTATAGGTAGAGTCTTCATATTTTTTTTTTTTTTGAATTCAGGGTGAAGCTCTTGTGGGTTGAAGCTATATGCAGACTCCCAAAACTATCTCATGCAGAACCAAAACATTTCTATTGTTTATATAGAAGCTTTAATACATATCTACTTTACCCCAAAACCTCTATACTTATCTGGAACAGCTGTCACAGTAGTACACATAAATTTTTTCTTTGTGATTCATTTCTTTTTTGTTTCTTAGTACCCAAGAATTTATCTTTTACTTGTGTTAATTATTCATTTTTAAATGACAGTATTTTATCCAGCTGTTTCAAGTATTTGTTATAGAATTTTCAAGTCTTTTTATCAGCCATTTTGCCAAATGCAAAGCCATCTCTGTAAGTAATTGGTATTAACTTTACAAATAATACCATGAATTATTTTAGGCAATAGTCCTTATTTTCTAAAAAAAACAAAAAAAACACAAAAAACTAAACAAACAAACCAAAAAACACAACAAAACAAAACAACAACAAAAAAAGAAACTTTAAATAATAGGGATGTTCCTTCAATATTCTGATGGCACAATTGTGCGTGTGTGTTGGGGGAGGGGGTGTAGAATATAAAAGTAATGCCTAGTGTACTTATTTATACCTTTGTTGTGCAGTGCTTTCTAGCACAAAGACAATGTTGCCCTAATTTCACCCCCATTCATCAAGCTTTTGCTTCTTTCCTGCACTGCAGTAGCATGAGACAACGTGAAGAAGAGGAAGAGCATGGCGAGAACGGAGTTTCTTGAATTATCTCTATACATGTCACCTGGTATGACTGTGTTCTTGGCCAGTGTTACTTCTCACATTGAGTCCAGCCATCCTCCATTTCCCAAACTTTACACAAGTCCATCAATTTTTCTCTTTCTTCCATGGTACTTTATACCTTTCGATGCAAGGAACAGCCAATAAACCAGCTAGTTCTCCATTCTGTTTAGAGTATCTCACATATTTGTTGATCACTCAGTTATCAGAAGATAGATTAGTGACTTCATCAGTAGTCAGTCCCGAAAGAGTATATAAACCAAGATACCATTAGGTGAAAGATGTTACATGATGGATAAGTATTTCTTAATGCTGATGCTACTGGTGTGAGGCACCTAGCAAGAACCACATTTTTTTTTTATTATGATGTGGTAGTCACCATACAATACATCATTAACTTTTGTTGTAATGTTCCATGATTGACAAAGATTTATGAAGTGATGTTCCCATGGAACGTAATCATTCATTTATCCCTTTAGTAAGTATTTATTCGATACCTTAGCCTGTGTCCAGTGATGCCATAGTGAGGCGCTTTTAGGCCCAATTCCCAATTTTATTTATCCCTTTCCCATTCTTCGAGCTAGACAATTAGGTTATTCTCAAATTTATACAAAATCCTATGCAAATAAGTCTTCACACCCTGCCTCACTGCAAGACTACCAGTCCAAAGACTTTCTTATATAGAATGAGAAGCACTATATTATATGTGCCCTGCACTGTATAAGTTATTGGGTTACAACAAATCCAAACAGATAGGGCTCTTTTACAAGAAGAGTATGATATACTGGGGTAGATAGTTATCAAAGGATTCATTAATAACACTTGTTTTTGGTTTGTGTGGTTTTGTTTTGAAAGTATACGCAGCCATGGCTTATATCCAACCTGCGTTCATGTTCTCTTGACTGGTTGTTTTGAATGATGTGGATTCTGATGGGACCAGTGTCTGTTTTGATTTGTCAGAGCTCATGCTCTACTGGCTGTTAAATGGTTTCATTATCTCCTCTGGTAGGCTGCTCTGAGAGCTCAGGGAAGCATCACTTGAGATTTCCAGCAGTTGTTTCTCGTATACCTCTCCCTACTCAACAAAAATGTGGATGATTTTTCATAGATCCACAGGTCAGTGCCTAGATTGTATTAGACCTATGCAGTCCAGTCCTGTAGCCACAAGGCTCATGTGACTATTGAACACTTGGAATGTGGCTTCTTCAAACCAAGATGTGCTGCAAGTGTAAACTGCATATTATATTTTATTTAAAAAAATTGTTTTTGCCTATTTTAAAGATATTAGAATCTAAAATGTCTCATTAATTATTTTATATTGACTACATGTTAAAATGATACTATTCTGGATATATTGAGTTAAGTAAAATATATAACTAAAATGGATTACAACTATTTCTTTTTACCCTTTTTTAATGTGGCTATAAGAAAATTTGTAATTATGAAGTCTTTAAAAAAAAAAAAGGTGGAGGTGCCTGGGTGGCTCAGTCGTTTAAGCATCTGCCTTCCACTCAGGTCATTATCCCAGGGTCCTGGGATCCAGCCCCCACATCAGGGTCCCTGCTGAGCAGGGAGTCTGCCTCTCCTTTTCCCTCTGCCCCTCCCCTCACTCCTGCTCGCGCACGCATGCGCGCGCTCTCTCTCTCATTCTCTCTCAAATAAATAAATAAAATCTTTAAAAAGAGAGAGAAAATTTAAAATTATACATGGGCTCATATCATGTCTATTTCAAAGTATGGTTTTAGACTTTAGATTTAATTTAAAACAATTATATATAAATGTCCCCATTTTTGTGGTTTAGCAAATGAGGTCCAATAATGGGAAATGAGTTACTCAAGAACACAGAATGGGGTAATAGTAGAAATAAGCTTGTGGACTGAGCTTTGCTCCCATACTTAACACTGCTTTTAAAGTTAACACTTATGGTCTTCAAAGGAAACATATTAGTATAAAAACTGTTTTGGAGATATGAAACCCTATCTCTTGAACATTGATCATGAAATATTTTATACGAAAGAAGAAAACTGGAATTGTTAATGTTTTTCTGCTTCTTACCATTTTCTCTTATCATAGGTTTCAGGAGATAGAACTAGCCAACATAAACCCTTTTGATTTCTTATGGAAAAACAAAATTCAGATACTTAACAATTGTATAGTTCCTAGGTTGTGTAAATGGAAGGAACCAGATACTCAAATAACCAAAACTGCAAATAAAATTTGTAATAAATAAATTTGTAATTTTTATATACTTTTTTTTTTTAAAGATTTTTATTTATTTATTTATTCGACAGAGATAGAGACAGCCAGCGAAAGAGGGAACACAAGCAGGGGGAGTGGGNTAAAGATTTTTTTTTATTTATTTATTCGACAGAGATAGAGACAGCCAGCGAAAGAGGGAACACAAGCAGGGGGAGTGGGAGAGGAAGAAGCAGGCTCACAGCGGAGGAGCCTGACGTGGGGCTCGATCCCATAACGCCGGAATCACGCCCTGAGCCGAAGGCAGACGCTTAACCGCTCTGCCACCCAGGCGCCCCTAATTTTTATATACTTTTTGAGAGGATGAGATGAGAGTGTTTTCCTTCATGATTATTTATTATATATTTAGGATTTAAATGAAATTGTGTATTCTAGGCCCATATTCATTCACCACCAAGTATGTGGACTATAAGCATGATCTGTGCTAATTATTACATAATTTATGAAAAATAATGAAACATGATATATAAATAATATAGTTGGCATAAGTTTGCTTATAATATGCCTATTTAAATGAAATGAGATAGAATTCATACCATTTAAAGCCTTTTAAAATCATTGTTGAGCTCACAGGTGGAAAGGAAATAATCCTTCAGAAATACCGTGGAACGTTCTTTAGAACCTGTGGGAAGTGCCATGTGAGGAATTGTACTAATCTGGGATTAGCAGAACCTACCCTTCCCCCAAGAAAATGGCTTATATCTCATGACTTACCCTTTTCCATAAGGAAAGGTAGGCGTTGGTATCTTCAAATTTGCTGTGGCAGCTCCATGATGACATCAGGGACCAGCCTACTTCCAACTCTGTGTTCCACTATTCCTGGGTTGTGTGACTTATTCTCATGTTATAAAATAAGAGGTGAAACTCCGGATATCAGATCTGTGCTTCAGAAAACTAATTGGTCAAAGCATAAAGACGTATATCATTGTTCCCTTTAAAAAGATGTCTTTGAAGTCCCACAGGACAACCCCACTTATCTCTCATTGGCCAGAACTCAGTCATGTGGACACATGTCGGTGCACAAAGGCAAATGTGCATTGCTTTTTGTTTTTGGTTTTGGTTTTCTTCAGCTGAACAGCAAAGCACTGTCAAGTTTGTTGGTTTTGTTATTAAGGGATATGAGAAAATAGATTCTGGGGCCAGCCATACACAGACTTTATCATGATCTACCCATTTGCTTCCCAGATACTTATGCATGCCCTTCCTCCTTAAACCTCAACATTTTATCCATTTGCTGTATCCACACATCATCAAGGAAATCAGAGTGGTGGGCAGTCCTTTCCTATAGGTTCAGGTAAATTTTATGTGATCTGAAGACCAGTATACTAAAAATGTCAGTTATTGGATGTTAACAAACCTAATATATAAAAAGTAAAGAGAGAAGAACATTAAAACTCTCTTTTCAGACAAGGAGAGAATGCTAACTCAAGGGGGTAGTCCTGGGTGGATTACAGCCATCAAATCTGCTGGACAGAAATGGTGAAAGCTCTTGTTCTGATTCTGTCTCCAGAAGGTCCACAGATTATCCACTAATCTCCGTGTCCGCATTTTAGGGGAGGAATTAGAAAATAAGCCCTTCTTAAGGAACTATACCTTTTGGTACGAGATTGAGAAAACAGAAAATGTTTTTAGGATTAAGTCATAAGCTTGATATTATTTTGGTCACATAATTCCCCTAAAATTTGATAATTATCTAGACTTTTGTCTCATAGCCCATCCTGTGTGTGAGCAATCATACCCAACAATCTTGTCTAAGGTGTGTTCAGCCAAAATTGGTCAAGATAATCAGAGTCTGGAAACCATGTGAAACTGGCACTAAATTGAATGAATGTAGTCAGAAGAAAGGTTGAGAAGAGACCTGATCACTGTCTTGTAATGCTGATACATTGTCATGTAGCAAAGAGGAGTACTTATATCTTGTTACTTCAGAAGGTGAAACAATCCCTAGTAGAAGTAAATTCTAGGAAGGCAGGTATTGATGAAATTTGAAAGAAACAAAATAGAATAAAACAAAATAAACACTCTTTCCAATAGTTGGAGCTGCCCCAAATCTGGAAGTCCCCCTCAGGAGGTTCCCTTGCTAGTTTTGGAGGCTATTTAGAAGGGATTTCTAGTGCGGAAGGTTAAATTAGCTAATCTCCAGGGTTCCATCCTTCTCTGCTTTCTGTGTTTCTATGATTCTATGAAACCAAAGACAAAAATTGGACTAGTATTGATTCAGAAAAACCTAGAGAGGCATGAAGCAGCTACTGAAACATATCAAAGTGTCTCACAACCTGCCATAAAAGATTTATGCTACTCTCTTAAGAGCAGCTGAAAAGTTAAGATTGTTCAGTCTTCATCTTCCAGTTGACCATTTGATCTACTTGAATGCCCGACACAAGTTTTTGTGGTCATTTGACCTACTTCGAATGCCTGACACAAGGGAGTTGTCATAAAGCAAAAGGTCTCTATAAGTTACATTTTGTTCTTCAGGAAATGCATTCTGTTTCACAGGAACATTTGTAGACATGTTCATTTTTTTGTAGATGTGTTTAGTGAGTCGTGGGATTTGTCTTGGTTGGTGAGATGGGGGGCTGTTGTTTTCAGTGACATCTAAATCTGTGTTACTGTATTTTTAAAGTTGTCTTTTTCTATTGCTTTGACTGTTCACATGAACAGTGTTCGACTTTCCTCTCTGCACTTGTCTTCAAGTTCAGAGGTTTGGATGGAGCTCTTAGCAAGGGTATTTCTCTATAGATATTTTTAGGGCAGGGGCACCTGGGTGGCGCAGTCAGTTAAGCACCTGCCTTCAGCTCAGGTTGTGATCCTGGGGTCCTGAGATCGAGCCCCACGTGAGGCTCTCTGCTCAGTGGGGAGTCTGCTTCTCCCTTTCCCTCTGCCCCTCCCCCCGCCCACATGCTCCCTTGATCTCTCTCTCTCTCTCTCTCTCAAACAAATAAAATCTTCAAAAAATATTGGAAATTTTTAGGTGAAAAAAAATTCTGTTTTTCAACAAGGTATATGGGACATTAAAAAACTACATGAATATACATAAGGAAGGAGAAAAGCATTTGCTTATTCAGTAATTATTCACTGAGTTCTTACATACCTGCCTTGTGTCAGGTGCTGAACTTGGCATTAAAGATAAAATGGTGACCAAGTCAGACATAGCCTGTCTTTGAGGTACATGTATCCCAGCAGCTGGGAGTAACATAAGATAAATTCTAAAAATGTTACGGTAAGGGAAGGCATTGATACTAGGGAGATGGCAGAAAGGGAAACTAACGTGGACTTAGTAAATCAGAAATTGATGCTATGTTGGCTCTGAAGTGTGAGTAGGAAGAGATAAGAGTGAGAAAACTGGGCTTAGCCTGTTTCCCAGGTACTCTACTATATTCGTCCTAACTTAACACCATGACCAGGGCAGGGTTATTCTGGGACCCAAGGGTCATACATTTTTAAAGACTTTCTTTAAGGAGAAAACAAAAAAGCAAAGTATAAAAACACAACTGGGGACAAAATAAGTCATTATTTCAAATGAGAGAAATCACAGGACAATTCTGAAATCTTAGAGATTTGGGTCTTTTCTTCTGAATTCTTTGTAAGCCATTTTCCAGAAAGGCTTGTATAGATTTGCTTCTGTATGCAACCTGGCTTTCCCTCCCCACCCAGAGTCCTCTAGGACTTTTAAGTAACTCTCAGGCCTGGCAGGCTGCAGTGCAACAGAAGGATCTTGAAGCTTGAAGCTCCATTAAATGTAAAATAAGCCCCCCTTACCAGTGACTCAGGTTTAGAAATAACAGGAGGTGGAAGTCTTGTTTTTATGTATGCTATGACTTTTGGAAATTTACTGTGAATTCTTGGTAAAAATCCCACTTCAGTTTCCCAGGTTATGACACAGGCTTTGGTTCTGACACACTTGGGTTTGAGTTCTGGTTCTACTGGTGATTAACTATGTAATCATTTAGAATTCTGGTAAAAGTTACATAACCATCATGATCATTATCATCTTTGTCTTTTTAAATACTTATAGCACTGAAGTTGATGGACAGCATCAAGATTTGCAAATATTAAAATATAAGTAAACAAGGATGTACAGAATTTATAAACCAATATTATAATTATACCTAACATTAGGTAAACTTCATGGTTAACAAAGCATTTCCATGTTTTCTATGCCAAATGATCTCACCTGATTCTGAAGGCCTGGGACCCTTCACTCTTTGCTGTCAGCATCCATTCTGATTGGACAATGTACTTGACATTCTAGTTGCTGGATATTTTGAACACCATTCTTTAGAAAAACATAATTAGGCTTCACTGCTATGATAATTTTTTTAATGTGAAGTGACTGAAACTGAAAAGAATGACTTGCACAAGACTCACAGGTCACAAGGGACGTGGGTTACATTTGATTGGAAATGAACTGACCAGCTCCAACCTTGGTGCTTACACCACAATATCAAAACTCAGCAGCTCTGATGGCATTAGTCTAACCTCAGGTCATCTTGAAATTAACAACAAAGGCAAATCGGGTAAAGCTAATTTCACAGATGTTCTAAAAGGCTCTACTTACACTTATGCTTCCTTCCTTCTAGTGGAAGAATCACCAGTGAGCTCAGAACTGTTGCTGGAATTAAGAGCATTAGAAGTATTGCATTCTAGTTTATGTGACACTGGGGATGTGCAAGGGCAATGCCTTACAGAGGCCTGGATGATGACTGAGAATTGAAGTAACTGGTGAAGCAGAGAGAGAAGAACCCATCAGCTTACACTTAAGAAAGCTGTAGCTAATGAACATACAATTAATGCAATGAGTCCATAACCAACATTGACGACTTGGTCATTATCATTAGTCCCTTTCCTTGCAACCTTTCAGCCTCTATCTATAATATGTATCAGTGGATTTCAAGCCATGCAGTGTGCTGAAGTGTTTTTTTCAGGGCCCCCTCAATCACTCAGTGGAGGAAGGAGTTGAAGGGGCAGACATGATGTCTGGCATCTTTCATAACTGATAGTAGTAGGTGCCCATTTATCTCCATTATATGTTGAACTTGTGCTTAAACTTTCCTTTGAAAGAGGGATGCTTACCTTAGAAGTAAGTTTGGAAACTGTTGTAGAGCATACAGGACCAGAATCTAGGTGGAAGACCCATTCCACCACTTTTTAAGTCTGATGTTAGGTAGGTTATGTCACAACTCTGAAATTCGGAAAAATTGATTTGGAGGGAGAAAAAAAAAAAGGAAGACTACCTTCTCTCAGGTACTTGATAAACTGGTGAAATCGTATATGTGTGGTGGTCATTTAACCTGTAGAATAAGACATCAATTTTAGTTATTACTATTAAAATTTCATCAGTTGTACATTTGATGGCCGGTCAGTACACCTGACTTAATCAGCATATAAATATTCTTGGTAAACAAAGGCAAAATGCAGTAGGTGATTAGTCATGAGAATTGTTGCCCACATCTATATATTTTGAATTCGATCCCAAACTTTTGTCTGAAGCTAAATTGGTCATGTCAGAAGTGTATAGGTTCCTGGGGCGCCTGGGTGGCTCAGTCCTTAAGCGTCTGCCTTCGGCTCAGGGCGTGATCCCAGAATCCTGGGCTCCTCCTGAGCTGGGCTCCTCCGCTGTGAGCCTGCTTCTTCCTCTCCCACTCCCCCTGCTTGTGTTTCCTCTCTTGCTGGCTGTCTCTCTCTCTGTCAAATAAATAAATAAAATCTTAAAAAAAAAAAGTGTATAGGTTCCACCACTATAAACCACTTGGATAACTTGACTGCAAAATAGACCTTCAGCAGGACAACAAATCATGCACAACTGAGTTGGGCTCCTCCGCTGTGAGCCTGCTTCTTCCTCTCCCACTCCCCCTGCTTGTGTTTCCTCTCTTGCTGGCTGTCTCTCTCTCTGTCAAATAAATAAATAAAATCTTAAAAAAAAAAAGTGTATAGGTTCCACCACTATAAACCACTTGGATAACTTGACTGCAAAATAGACCTTCAGCAGGACAACAAATCATGCACAACTCCATTAAAAAATATACATAACCAGGGTCTTCATTTCTTGCTACTTATGCTATTTTTTTTTCTTTTAGGAGTATGCTTGAATACAACTCAATAAAGAAACAATTTGATTTAAAAAATAGGCAGAGGATCGGAATAGACATTTTCCAAAAAAAGATGTACAGAGGGCCAGTAGGTCCATGAAAAGATGCTCAGCGTCCCTAATTATCAGGGAAATGCCAATCGAAACCACAATGAGGTATTACTTTACATCCGTTAGAATGGCTACTATGGAAAAGACAAGAAATGACACGTATTGGCCAGGATGTGGAGGAAAGGGAACCCTCTTGCACTGTTGGAGGGAATGTAAATTGGTACAGCCATTATGAAAACATTATGGAGGTTTCTCAAAAAATTAAAAGTAGAACTACCAGGGGTGCCTGGGTGGCTCAGTTGGTTAAGTGGCCAAATCAAGATTTTGGCTCATGTGATGATCTCAGGATCCTGGGGTCAAGCCCCTCGTCCAGCTGCACTCTCAGTACAGAGTCTGCTTGAGTATTCTCTCTCTCCCTTTACCTCTGCCCTTCCCCCACTCGCTTGCACTTGCTCTCTCTCTCAAATAAATAAATCTTTAAAAAAAAAATAGAACTACCAATATGATCCAGCAATTCCACTAAGTATCCAAAAAAAAAAACCCAACATGAATTTACAAAGATATATGTACCCTTATATTCATCACAGCAGTATTTACAAGAGCCACGAAATGGAAGCAATCTTAGTGTTCATGGATAGTTGAACAGATAGAGAAGATATGGAATAATGGAAGATTAGTCATAAAAAAAAGAATGAAATCTTGCCATGTGCGATAACATGGATGGACCTAGAGGCTATCACACTGAGTGAAATAAGTCAGAGAAAGACAAATCCTGTAGAAATTCATTTATATATGGAATTTAGAAACAAAACAAACAACTACACAAAATAAAACAGACTCATAGATACGGAGCACAAACTGATGGTTGCCAGGTGGGGTATGGGGATGGACAAAATAGGTGAATTGGATTAAAAGTCTNAGCTTGCACTTGCTCTCTCTCTCAAATAAATAAATCTTTAAAAAAAAAATAGAACTACCAATATGATCCAGCAATTCCACTAAGTATCCAAAAAAAAAAACCCAACATGAATTTACAAAGATATATGTACCCTTATATTCATCACAGCAGTATTTACAAGAGCCACGAAATGGAAGCAATCTTAGTGTTCATGGATAGTTGAACAGATAGAGAAGATATGGAATAATGGAAGATTAGTCATAAAAAAAAGAATGAAATCTTGCCATGTGCGATAACATGGATGGACCTAGAGGCTATCACACTAAGTGAAATAAGTCAGAGAAAGACAAATCCTGTAGAAATTCATTTATATATGGAATTTAGAAACAAAACAAACAACTACACAAAATAAAACAGACTCATAGATACGGAGCACAAACTGATGGTTGCCAGGTGGGGTATGGGGATGGACAAAATAGGTGAATTGGATTAAAAGTCTGCTTCCAGCTCTTGGAGTCCACTCTGACCTGGGCTTGGCCCTTGAGCAAGGAGATTGTGGCAGCCACAGGTTCCAGGTGTTTTGAGCTCCAGACAGGATGATGGAGGTTGTTTGCAACAACTGTCTAGGTAAGAAGGTCCCTGTTAGATGCAACACTGATGGCACCATCAGGGACCTTAAGAAGCTGATCACAGTCCAAACTGGCATCCGTTAGAACAAGATCATCCTGAAGAAGTGGGACAAGATTTTTAAGGACCATGTGTCTCTGGGGGACTATGAAATCCATGATGGGGTGAACCCAGAGCTTTAATTACCAACAGAGCAGAATTCCTTCCCCCTACCCTGTTTTGCCCTCCTCTCTCCTCCCTCCCCCCTTCCTTCCCCCTCCCCTCTTCTTCCATTCTCAACCCCACACTGGTATGGATGCTTGTTTTTATTTTTTTAAATTTATTTTTAAGATTTTATTTATTTAAGACAAAGATAGCAACAGAGACAGCAACAGAGAGCACAGGTGGGGAGGAGAGGGAGAAGCAGACTCCCCATTGAGCAGGGAGCCTGACCTGGGGCTTGATCCCAGAACCCTGGGATCATGACCTGAACCTAAGGCAGACACTTAACCAACTGAGCCACCCGGGTGCCCCGGATGCTTGTTCTTAAAAACTTATGTTAATAAAATACCCGAAGTTAAAAAAAAAAAAAAAAAAGTATCCCTGGAGCATTGGTCTGTCATGGCTCTGTGAACCCACCCTGAAGGCCTGTGTGGGTGGACAGCTCCTGCACCACCTCCAGCCTAGCCTGTCCACCCAAGGATGGCAAAGGGTAGCAAGTGTCTGAGGGCAGCTGGCCAGAAACCGCAGAAATCTCCTGCCCAAGTCTGGACCCCCTTCTCCCTTGCCCCTCCCTCTTCTGCCCCTGTGATTCCAGTCAGAGGGGATATTTCTTTTTTTTTTTTTTAAACATTTTATTTATTTATGTGACAGAGAGACAGCCAGCGAGAGAGGGAACACAAGCAGGGGAGTGGGAGAGGAGGAAGCAGGCTCCCAGCAGAGGAGCCTGATGTGGGACTCGATCCCAGAACGCCGGGAATCACGCCCTGAGCTGAGGGCAGATGCCTAAGGACTGCGCTACCCAGGCGCTCCCAGAGGGGATATTTCTTTCTTTTTTTTTTTTTAAAGATTTTATTTATTTATTTGACAGAGATAGAGACAGCCAGCGAGAGAGGGAACACAAGCAGGGGGAGTGGGAGAGGAAGAAGCAGGCTCATAGCGGAGGAGCCTGATGTGGGGCTCGATCCCACAACGCCGGGATCACGCCCTGAGCCGAAGGCAGACGCTCAACCGCTGTGCCACCCAGGCGCCCCAGAGGGGATATTTCTAATCAGAGGATGTCTTCACAGAGTGCAGGCCCTGAAAAGGGTCTTGGTCATTTGGAAGGGGACATAGTGTCCCCTCTGGCTGGGGGACTGTCAGAAAAGGAAGAATAGGGCTCTTTTAGTTTGTTTGGTTTTTTTTTAAGGTGCTTGCTTGTTTGATGTAAATAGAAAACTTTAATATATTTTCTGGAACACAGAGTAATATTTTAATGTCATTTTTTGGATGTACATAACATACAACATATTTATAAAGCAAAAAAATTAAATACTTTTTAAAATAAGTCACAGGATATAATGTACACAGCTGAGGGAATATAGTCACTAATGTAGCAACTTTTGTGGTGACAGATGGCAACTAGACTTATTGTGGTGACCCTTCTGTAATGTTTATAAATATTGACTCACTGTATCATACACCTGAAACTAATACAATATTGTATGTCAGTTATTCTTTAATAATTTTTTTCAAACAATAGGCTTGGGTCATGTTCTGACTCTAATTTTCTAAGAGGTCCATAAATAGCTTTCTATTTATGCCTCCACTAGACTGGTACTATTTCTGAGACTCAAATATGAAGTGAATTGTCTAAATGGTTGGGAAACTGTGTGTGGTGAGAAAGTCAGAGTCTCTGAGTACTCTTTTAAGTGTTACTAACCCTGGACACTATACTATAAACTGGCTATTTTTTTTGTGTGTGTGTGTGTGTGAAAACATGATTTGTCTGAGATTTATTCCTCTGACAAAAAGCAGGCTTAATTTTCTCTTGCATTATTTGATGTTAGCTTGTGTTCACAAGTATAGAATGATTAGAAATCCACTGTTCAGGGATATTGCGGGAGGTCTGTATACCTGGAAAAACAGTGCAATGTGGACATTTCCAATTTGTGATGTTAAAAATAGTTTTCCTGTGAAAACCCTGGAGCTGATCTCAAATCAGAAAGACAGAGCAGCAACTCACCCTCAGTGCAGAGATGGTTCCAATATCACTTTCAGTGGGGAAATCAAGGAGGTAGCACATATGCTAAGTACCGTGCTAGTTGTTATTAACATTCTCACTTATCATTTTAGAAACACATACTTCATTGATGAGCAACTAACGACTTACCTTGTCTTAAAACTTGGCCTAAGACATAATCTGAAGGACAAGGGGAAAAAAAAAATTTCTTCATTCAACCAATATTTAATGAACACCTGCTCTATGCTGGAGTTGTAAGACAGACAAAATCTCTGTCCTTGAAAAATTTATATTCTCGAACAGAAACAGACAATGTACTTTATTTCAGAAAGTGATGAGTACTATGAGAAAATAAAATAGGGCCCTGTTATAAACAAGGATGGATGAGAGACAAGTATAAAAGAGGTAGGGATTTCTCTTAGAGATAGCGATTATACACCAAAAGAGAGAAAAATGAACAAATGAGCCATTCAGAAGTACTGAGTCAAAGAGTTCCAAACAGAGGAGAATGCAAAGATCCTGAGGCAGAAATTAATTTGTATGTTACAGAAAAAGAGTGAGGGCCAATATTGATGCAACACAATGTGTGAGGTCAAGAGTAGTAGGAGCCAAAATGGTAGAAGCAACATTTCTCCATCTGCTTACCAATCTCTTAATCAGAATTTTAAAAATCCTATTTGTGTGTCTAAATTCTTAATACTAAATTATGTCCCCTACCTTAACCCTATACATCAATGGATCTTCTCTAATTATTATTATTCCTAGATGCTATTTCAAAGACTATTAATACATTTTCTGAATTTTTTTTTGCTGCAAAAGCCTTTAAGAATTTAGAAATAATAAAGTAATTATCCATCACAGTTACAGATGTTATAGTTCCTAAAGATGCTGATATAAATGTAGATGGCTGTAGAAATTGGCAAAGTGGGTATAGATGTCGGCGTATGTATAGTATGTATACGTATGGATATACACAGTTTCTTCCAAATACAAGCCCATGCACATTCCTGCCCTGAATCAGTGCTGACAAAAATGGTTTCTCATCACTGGTCTAATTCAATTTCCAGATTTGTACATGGGTAGACTGAGGTTCATGGAAGTAAGTGACCAAATTGACCAATGAGATGTTGGCATATTTCCTGCTTTCCCCATATCCTGCAATTTTGATGCTGATGTTTTTACAACATGTGCATGTTTTGTTTTGTTTTGTTTCTGAAAAGCAGAATTGATGCTATGCTTGAGGAATTGGGCAAAAAAAAAAAAAAATGGATCAAAGTTTCTAGAAAGTCCCTACCTTATGCAAGAATTCCTTCAATGTAGCCACATCAAATATGATGCTTGAACTAGTTAGATGCGAATGAGGTGGTCTTTAAAAACACATTCCTGGGCACCATGCAAATCCCATTTCCCCACCCCCTTCCCCTCTGAAGCCCTCAGTTTGTTTCTCAGGGTCCATAGTCTCTCATGCTTCATTCCCCTTCTGATTACCCCCTCTTTCTTTATTCCTTTCTTCCCCTACTGATCTTCCTAGCTCTTATGTTCCATAGATGAGAGAAACCATATGATAATTGTCTTTCTCTGCTTGACTTATTTCACTTAGCATTATCTCCTCCAGTGCTGTCCATGTTGCAGCAAATGTTGAGAAATCGTTCTTTTTGATAGCTGAGTATTATTCCATTGTATATATGGACCACAACTTCTTAATCCAGTCATCTGTTGAAGGGCATCTCGGCTCCTTCCACGATTTAGCTATTGTGGACAATGCTGCTATGAACATTGGGGTGCATATGGCCCTTCTCTT